>NW_026596069.1:13133374-13174089 GCF_907164565.1 Psammomys obesus
TTATTATTATTATTATTATTATTATTATTATTATTATTATTATTATTATTATTTTACCAAAGCATTTCATCAAGGAATGGAGCATCTCCATCTCTTGCTGTAAATTAGCATATTAATAATGATTGGTTTCAAGCCCAAAGCATGCTGAATTCGGTCCCTGAATAATCCATGAATCATCTTTTATTGATTGTACTTTCTCTTTAATACAAGTAATTTTGCTTAATATCGTACAAGATTTTGATGTATTCTGGGGCTGTCTATAACACGATGATGACTGACAGTGTTTTATGACTGTTGGCCCGGTATTACTCTGTGCATGTCTGCATGTCTTTAAATTAAGAAGGTCACCATTTATAATGCGTTTGTGGCTGATTTGTCAAGTCTGTGGTTTCCTAGATCCCACAGCTATTTTTTTAATTTTATTTGAAAAGTATGCTTTATGTATAGCCATGTAGTGTACATGTTAAAGCCACTATAATAGATGGTATAGCAAATATGTCATTCTTCTTGCTCTGAAGGGTAATAGATTTAAGAAACAAGCCCGGTTTCCAATCATTGCCTCAAAGGAACGACACATGTCGACATGTTAGGTTCTTTTTTACAAATAATCATTCTTGCTACTTTAATGCCCAGAAAACTGAATTCATTTTTACCAAAAAAGAGAGAAAGGAAGGGTGAAAGAAAGAGAGAGCTCTATGGAATTAAAATTAGAAAAAAAAAGTTTATATCACTTTTCCCAGACATGTGTGTTTTTCCCTACATTCTATCCTTCCTCCAAACCTCATATACTGTTTTGGTAGCCTTCTAAATTGTAGACGGTATTCACATTCACCTCTGTTTACATAGAGATGTAGGATCTATATATGACAGAGAACACACATGATTTTTCTTTCTTTCTGAGTTTGGGACACTTTGTATGATATTATGCAGCCGTCAGAATAGACAGGATTATCTGTTGCTTTTCTAGATCCGTGTTGTTCATTTTGATTAAAATTGAAATGACTTTTCTAATAAAATTACTCAAGAGTACTCAGAAATTAGCAACATTTTTCTCTCATTTATCATTATCGTTTTACTGTTATATCTTGAATATAGAAGGAGGGTCGATAAATTAGTAGACAAAGATATTGTCCTTTAAACTTGTGGGCATTGTCCGTGTTTAAGCCTCTCTGCCATTTCCGTCTACAGCCTAGACTCTACAGCTGACGTTTTGTACCCCTACAAAGCCATCCCAGTCACAGCAGGGCTGTGCTGCACCGTTCTCCTCCGTGTAGGCAAACAGCTTCTTCTCGCCCCTTACATACCTCCCACATTTCTGCCTTTTCTTTTCCCTTTCTCTCTCTTTTTTTTCTTGTTTTCTCTCTCTAAACATTTTTGTGGTTTGTGGCTCCTTAAATACAGTATTTCTTTTACAATAACTTTTTGTATGCGTTATTTAGACTTGCCATCAAATGATATGTGTTCAGCACTGAGTTTTATTTTTTTTCTCTAAAACAGATCTCTCCCTTTCAACCTAGGCTGACACATTCAATCAACAATGACAATTTTGCACTTCCACGTGGACATGGGAGGAGGGAGGGGCTTATGAGGGGATACAAAATGAATAAAGTGTAATTAATAAAAAAAATTCAAAAATGTAAGCCATATTATTTTTCTTTACATAGTGATAATTAAACTAAACCTGTTGTCCCTGTAACATTTTCCACCACAAACTTAACTGTTTTTCTAGCCACTCTGAGCAGTGATCCATTATTTCCCTCTTTTTCTAATACCCATTACTTTGTCTATAAGAAAACATCTGACTGCTGTCCATCCTCCTTTTAGTGCCTTTTCAAGTCTGAGCACTTATCTTCACATCTGTATATACTTCCCCAACACAAACCATGACCATAATTTGTCTGTTGGTTACAGTCTCCTCCTGTTCACCCTGCTGCCACTGGCTCAACTCCGCAACACATTCTCAGGCAGGATGATCCTGTGAAGCTGAAATCAGTCCCTGGAGCTCTCTTGCTCAAATCCTTCAGTGGTGTCCACACCTCTCTCAATTAAATGTAAAGTCATCAAGTGCCATAACTATTATGCTCTCCTTGTCAACCTGTAAGCATGCCAGAAGTACAGACACCCCAGGGTTCTTTGTGATTAGTATTAATTGTGTCAAAAGTCCTCTTTTCTGTCTTATTCTATAGTTTTCCTCTACAGTATGTTCAAATACTGTCTTTCCCCCTGATCTAAATGATCATTTTATAAGGTTACAATGACAACACACCTTCCCCATTTTATCTTCTTCTATAGTACTTGTTTCCTCTACAGTCCTCATTTTTGCAATTTATTTTTTGTGTTTTATTAATTTTCTTTCCTACACCATCAGAATGTAAATGGATAGGAGGGACTTCAACTATTTTGTTCATTCTGTGTCCTTAGAATAATGTCTCAAGCATGTAATGCTTTTGAAATATGTTAATATATTAACAAGAATCTATTGATTCCTGTTGCAAGCGTAAACGTTTTACATGATCACACTTTAAAGAGATGAGATATTTTGACCCTTTGACCTTGTCAGAGCCTTTAGAATTCTGTATTACAGTTTTTGGTTATTGTTGTAGATGGGCTATCAGATGCAAGCAATATCCTTCAGTAAGAGCTAAATGTTATATTGGGAAAAACAGAATACATTCATACTATGTCTTTCAAAAATATGTTTAATTTTTTATTTTTTTTAAATTTAATTTTTCTTTTTAGTTACATTTTGTTAACTCTGTGTCCCAGCTGTATCCCGCTCCCTCATTCCCTCCCCAACCCCGCACTCCCTCCCTGGTCTCCTCCCTGCCCCTTTCCAAGTCTACTGATAGGGGAGGACCTCCTCCCCTTTCATTTGACCCTGTTTTATCAGGTACCTTCAGGGCTGGCTGCAAAGTCCTCCTCTGTGGCCTAACAGACTGCTCCTCCCCTGGGGGGGGGGGGTCAAACAGCCTGCCCTTGAGATCCTGTTAGAAATAGTCCGTGTTCCCCTTACTTTGGAAAACTACTTGGTTACTGAGCTACCACGGGCCACATCCGAGCAGAAGTTCTAGGTTATATTCATAGATGGTCCTTGGTTGAGTGTCAGTCTCAGAAAAGACCCTGTGCCCTGTTATATTTGGTCCTTGTAGAGCTCCTATCCTTTCCATATCATACTAACTTCCCTTCTTTCATATGATTCCCTGCAGTCTGCCGAGGGTTTGGTTATGAGTCTTAGTGTCTGCTTTGAAACACTGCTAGGTAGAGTCTTTCAAATGCCTTTTGTGGTAGACTCCTGTCATACGTTCAATGCACATCCCATTTGTCTTTCTAAATGAGGATTAATCACCTTCGCCTGTGTCCACTTTCTTGATTTTCTTCTTTAGGTGTGTAGATTTCATTATGTTTATCATATCTTGTAGGTCTATATAAGCGAGTATATACCAAGTTTGTCTTTCTCCTTCTGGGATACTTCACTCAGAATGATCTTTTCTAGATCCCACCACTTGCCTGCAAATTTCATGATTTCCTCCTTTTTGATTGCTGAGTAATCCAATTAAAAAATGGGGAACAGAGCTAAACAGAGAATTCTCGAAAGAGGAACATCAAATGGCTGAGAAACACTTAAAGAAATGCTCAACCTCATTAGCCATTAGGGAAATGCAAATCAAAACAACCCTGAGATTTCACCTTACACCCATCAGAATGGCCAAGATGAAAAACTCAAGTGATAGCACATGCTGGAGAGGTTGTGGAGAAAAGGGAACCCTCCTCCATTGCTGGTGGGAATGTAAACTGGTTCAACCACTTTGGAAGTCAATCTGGCGCTTTCTCAGACAAGTAGGAGTAGTGCTACCTCAAGACCCAGCTATACCACTCCTAGGTATATACCCAAAATTTGCTCAAGTACACAACAAGGACATTTGTTCAACCATGTTTGTAGCAGCTTTATTTGTAATAGCCAGAACTTGGAAACAACCCAGATGTCCATCAACGGAGGAATGGATACAGAAATTGTGGTATTTTTACACAATGGAATACTACTCAGCAATCAAAAAATATGTTTTAATGTTAAAACACTTCTCAAATAAAAGGAATGAAAATATTTGCATAATGGACAGCATTAGAGAACTTTTCTAATGATATTATATGAAAACTCACCACCAGCAAAGATAGAGTGCTTTCAAGCACTCAGAATCAAGAACATTAAGAAAAGTCTGAACATGTAAATTACATGAAAATATGTTAGTATTTTTAAGCAGAATTCCTAAAGAACTCAACAAATTTGAGATTTTAAAATCTTATTGATCTCTATAATTAGTAGACATATTTTAACCAGCTATAAAATTAAATGATTATATAAACAGAAAAATTAAGAATAGCCACTCATTAATTATGAAAGGAAAAAAGGAGCTTTATAGTTTAATGTCGTAAAATGTTAAAATCTTTTGAGAACTGTTCTGATAACTTTCAGAACTAAATAAGCTATATCTAATAATGACTTTTTAGCATATCTTTTCAATAAATAAAAGAGATATCCGAACTCATACTTTAAGTTGACTAGTTTTTCATAATTATCATACATATTCCATTTTATTAAAAGTAAAATTTTTGTCACATAACATATTCTGATTATGGTTTCCCTTTTCTCTACTTTCCCTAATTTCTCCATGTCTTTGCTCCCATCCAGATCTACTCCTTATAAAGCAAACAGGCTTCTAAGATACAATAATAAAAATAAAATAAGGTAAAACAAAACTAACACATTGTAATTAGACAAAACAAACAAACAGAAGAAAAAGAGCCCAAGAGGAGGCACAAGAAACAAAGACCCACTTATTCACATACTCAGGAATAACATTAGAACACCTAACTCGGTGCCATAATACATATACATGTACAAAAGACCTGTCCATGGCCCTGTGCAGGCTACCTCAGTCTCTGTGATGTATGATGTGTTCTTATCATTTTGATTTAGATGGCCTTGTTTATTTGGTATCCTTCCTTTCCTCTCTCTCTTACACTCTTTCCCCCTGAGTCCCTAGGGGAGTGTTTTGATGGATGGGGGACATCTCATTTAGGGCTGAGCCTCTCCTTTACTATGTGATGTTTGTCTCTAGGCCTCTGCTTCAGGAGGAAGCTTCTCTGATGACTCTCTGATGATGTCTGAACAAGGCCCTGATCTACCAGTGTAGCAGAATGCCATTAGGAATCACAGATGATACATTGTTCCTGTGATTTCGCATTATTAACTTTGTGATTTTAGTGTTCGTTGGAAACAAGTTTATCCTGTGAAGTGTGGTTCTATATGTAGAGATCAATTACATTTAGACCAAACTCTTCAAATTGCATTTTGAAAATTCTACATATATATTTTAAACTTTTTCAAGTTTAATAGCTATATTTTACTTAATGTCAGAGATTTGACATTTCAGCTTTCTTTTTGCAATATATTGACATTTCCTCTGATATAATCCGATGGTGGAGAACGTTTGAGAGAATGAACAAATTCCTGTAACTTTATGATTAATCTCCTATATTTGTTTATGGGGACCCAGAGAAATGGTTCAGTGGGGAGAGTGCTTACTGTGCAGGCATGTGGCCCTAACTTTGGATCCCCAGCACTTACATAAAAGCACATCTGACTTTGAATCTGCAGCACCTACTTAAAGGCTAAGTGTGTTAGCAACATTCTTTAGCCCCAGGACTGATGGGGTTGAGGGCAGGGGCAGAAACAGGTACAACTTGAGAAATCACTAATTTGTCAGCTTAGTCAAAAGAGTCAGCTCCAGGTTCAGCAAGAGACCATGTGTCATAAATGATGTGCTCTATCAAGGAGGACACCCAACATCTAATCTACCCCGCACAACTGTGCGTACCTATAGACTAGTACTTCTACATACTTGTGTGTATACAAACTGCTTTTGTACCCATCATTAGGTTCTAGTTAACAGATTTTTTTTCAAATTTTGCACAATTATTTTGCTATGCAGTAGGGAGCAGATATAAATGTGTGTTTATTTAAATTTAAAGTAACCCATAGGCAGCTCAGTCTCCAAGTGGGTTTCTAGTAAGGGGAGCAGGGGCTGTCTCTGACATGAACTCAGTGCCTGGATCTTTGATAACCTCTCCAAGATGGGTTTCAACCTTGCCAGACCACAGAGGAAGATAATACAGCTAGTCCCAATGAGACCTGATAGGGTGGGGCCAGACAGAAGGAGAGGAGGACCTCCCTATCATTGAACTAGGGGAGGGGCATAGAGGGAGAAGAGGGAGGGAGGGCGGGACTGGGATGAGATGGAGGGTGCTACAGCTGGGATACAAAGTGAATAAACTGTAATAAGAAAGAAAGAAAGAAAGAAAGAAAGAAAGAAAGAGAAAGAGATTCATTATAGCTTCACTGTACTTCGTAGTTCATTGCAATCCATTGAGAATTTTTGCATGGAATTTATTTGCATGCTAACATTCTTGTTAGTGGCGCAAATGATAAAAGCTCATGAATTTCAGCCTAAAAAAAATCCCTCATTCCTTTTGATGAGACTATATTAAGTATTCACTTTTAGAATGCCTAATATTTTCATCTCTGGAATTTATAATGCATGATAACATTACTTGAACTTCAATGGGCAGATACACAACATGTGTTTAACTAAAGAACAATAGATATCAGTTTGCGGGTTAAAAGGTTGTAATTAGTTATTATTTTAATGACTCACACCCCCAAATTAATAGATGCTTATGGTTACATATTCAGTTGGATTTAGGAGGCGATGGTGGAGAACATTTGAGAGAGCAAGTGTGTGTCTTCTCTTCTGCTCCCAGTCCTTCCCATGCTTCCTGAAATTGCATCTGTTCTAAATTTCTGTGCTTGTCTCTGTGTAGGATAACATTCTTATTTCTTCTAAAGAGTATAATAGCATCCTTATGTGGATATCGTTTTCTAATTGATCACCTGGCATTACTGAGTAAATTTAATCAAATTCAGTAACTCTATAAATTATTACTCAATAAATTATACATATTATGTTTTGGAAAAGATATATTATACATAAGTTAAAATATCATAAGGGAATAAAACTCATGTTTTGTTTTGTTTTAATTTTATGTTAGAGTGATTTTTAGTAAGCCCATGGGTAGAAATAATCGATTCTATTTCAACAATTTATGACAGTTCAATCAAGTCTTTGAATTCTGGAGAAAATGATGAGGCCTAAATCTCATGGAAACTTATATATTGTTTGGTATATATTGCTACTATTTATTCGGTTGAACATTCACAGTTCTCAAAGAGTTTGCTATATACCCACTGTTGTTCATATTGTTGTCATTCGCTTAGACTTTCAGAGTTTCAAGGGGTATTTTTCTTGGCAATGTGGTTCAAGAGCATGAAGCAGATATTTTATAACTTGGACTGCATGCTAATCAAGTAGGATAAAATGTATTCTAGCATGTGTTGTCCTTATAGGAAAAAAAGCTCAATTGTGAAGGGTCCTTTATCATATTCTGTCATTGTTACTGACACTTCAGAAGAACTTCTGAAATAAAGAGCATAGAGTCAAAATGTTTATGACGTTACAGTCTAGGCAGAGTGGAGTCAACGGCACACACCTGGGAGATGTGTGTGTGTGTGTGTGTGTGTGTGTGTGTGTGTGTATTCTAGGTGAATAACTGAAAAAATATTTGCATATGGTATTACTGAAACCCTTTTGTTGTGTATATCACTTTGCTGTATTCCTTTACTTGCTCCATTATAATTTAACAAATCAGAGAAGTCAGCTAGCACAGGTCCCAACCTCACTTTCCTCAGGCTTAATTGGTCTTTCAACAATACTTCGCTTGTACATGGAAAGTAAGTATGCTTCATTCATTGTAAGTTACAGTGTTCTGATTTTATTATTAAGATGTACATGTCTTCCTATGCTTTGTGTTACTCATATATGTTAATTTTTTATGTATGTATATATAGTTGGTGTTCTCTATGTTTCTTTTTTATTTAAATTTTTATTTTTTATATTAATTACAATTTATTTACTTTGTATCCAAGCTGTAGCCCCCTCCCTTATTCCCTTCCAATTCCACCCTCCCTCCCTCATCTCCTCCCTGCCCCTCTCTAAGTCCTCTCACAGGAGAGGTCCTCCTCCCCTTCCATTTGACCCTAGCTTATCAGGTCTCTTCAGGACTGGCTGCAATGTCCTCCTCTGTGGCCTAAGCAAGGCAGCTCCTCCCTCAGGGTAGGGGTCAAAGAGCCAGCCACCGAGTTCATGTCAGAGACAGTCCATGTTCCCCCTACTAGGGAACCCACTTGGATACGAGCTGCCATGGCTACATCTGAGCAGGGGTCTAGGTTATATATATATGTCCTTGGTTGGAGAATCTGGCGTTTTCTCAGACAATTAGAAATAGTGCTTCCTCAAGATCACTATACCACTCCTAAGTATATATCCAAAATATGCTCAAGTACATAACAAGGACATTTGTTCAACAATGTTCATAGCATCTTTATTTGTAATAGCCAAAATCTGGAAACAACCCAGATGTCCCTCAACAGAGGAATGGATACAGAAATTGTGGTACTATTTCACAATGGAATATTACTCAGCAATTAAAAACAAGGAAATCATGAAATTTGCAGGCAAATGGTGGGATCTAGAAAAGATCATTCTGAGTGAGGTATCCCAGAAACAGAAAGACACACATGTTATATACTCACTTATAAGTGGATACTAGACCTAAAAGATAGGATAAATATACAAAAATCTGTACACCTAAAGAAGCTAAACAAGAAAGAGGACCAGGGTAAGATGATCAATCATCACTTAGAAAGACAAATGGGATGTGCATTGGACATAGGAGAAAACAAGAAACAGGACAGGAGCCTACCACAGAGGGCCTCTGAAAAACTCTACCTAGCAGTGTATCAAAGCAGATTCTGAGCTGTATATCCAAACCTTGGTCAGAGTACAGGGAATAATATGAAAAAAAGGGAATAATATGAAAAAAGGGTGAGTTAGTAAGACCTGGAGAGGATAGGAGCTCCACAAGGACCAAATATATCTGGGCACAGAGGTCTTTTATGTTTATTCTTTACAACTGTGAGATATGACTAACCATTCAATCACACCAGTCAGTGTACATCAAAATAGAGAAATGTCAGCCTTCAACTAAAAAAAAAAAAAAAAAAATGGAACTGTTCCTTGTACATTATTGTCATATGATAATGCTTTTTATAGAACTGCTAAAATAAATTATTTTTCAGTGAAAAACTGCACTATGAGGGAAAATAATTTAAACATGCAGTGATGTACAACTACTAATTTGTTCCTCATCATAATATAATAACATCCAGCACATGCTGTCTCAGAAGAACAGTTTTTACATTGTCTCTCACGACACTGTGGATATATAAACGACAGGTACTTCTTTGGGGCCTGACACAAACACTTTCAGGATGGGAGAGAATTAGATATTCCCAATTACTAGACAAGAAGACATAGGATTAGAGAAATGAACTGCTTCCAGTAACACATTGTTCACAAACAAAGACCAAACCCACGGTCTGCCTCCTTTGATAACAGCAATCTCTTCTATAACATCATTTCTTTTTTGTCAATAAAAGATGGAAATCTTATTTAAATAATTCTTTGTATAATACCCCAAACCTATAGTCTAGGGATAAAAAGTAAAGTGTGGATAAAAGGAAATAATTATCAATTACGAGTGAACTGAGGATTTTGAGTGATAGGGCACTCTACAGATTAGAGGTGACACTTGATTAAATTTAGGAAAGCAAAATATTTGCTTAGCACTTTACTCACGTGAGTGCGTCTTTCAGTCATATTTCTATCACTGTATTGAAATAACTGAGACGATTAATTTATAAAAAAAAGTGTTATCTTAGCTAGGATCGTTTTTGTTGTGATGAAACAGCGTAACTAAAAACAACTTGTGAAGGAAAGAGTTTGTTTGATTTATGTTTCCACATAACTGTCCATCACTGAGGGAAGTCAGGACAGGAGATCAAGCAGGGGAAGAACCTGGAGGCAGGGGCAGACACAGAGGCCATGGGGGGAGGGGAGTTGCTGCTTACTGGCTTACTCTTCATGGCTTGCCTAGTCTCTCACGGAATCCAGCCGCACTAACAGAGGACTAGGTCTTCACACGTCGATCACTAACTCAGAAAATTCCCGATGGCCTGATTTTGTAGAAGCATTTGTTCAATTGGAGTTCCTTCCTCTAAGACGACTTCAGCTTTTCTTAACTTGACATATTAGCCAATACAAAGTGTTATTTAACTCTGCCTGTAATCACACAGTTAATTTCCTGTATGCTTTATTTCATTTAGGTGAGGGTTTAACCTATGTCCACTCACTAGTTTCTGGTTTTGTTTTGTTCTTAACACCGTGACTAAAATATCTCGGAGAACAAAGTGCATCCTGTGAACAGCTTGCTCCAATTATAACCTGCCTCTGGAAACATCCAGAACTTAGTACCACACTCTGCAGATGTCTGGTTTCAGGCCAGCCTGAACCTCATGGTTCAGGTTCAGCCTGAACCTATTCCACACATGGGCCTTTTGAGGAGATATTTTGAAACTGAACAATTAAACTCATGCAAGATTATGAGTGGCTAATGAAAAGATGTAGTCTCTAGAAGACTGTCTAGTATCAAGAGAAATGACATTGATGTCACTTTGTGCGTCTCGGTTTTGAAACTGATTGAGTGATGAACACTATTATATGTGGCACAATTAATCATATAGTCAAGCCTGTACATTAATTTTTAGTAGATACTGACCTTTTCTTTAAATATTTAAAACATTTAACTCTAGATATTGTTAATATTTATGTGAATAGACACTATCAAAGTCCAAGTGAATTATTTGACAGCATAATATTGACATATGTCCCTGTCTGCCTATTTGAAATTTAATATATAAAAATGTGCTTCATATCTGAGTGAAACTGAACTAGATTTAAATTTTTTTAGAAAATCAGATGATCTCTCTTTTGATACTTGGCATACTAATCAGATTAAATATGTCTCTTGGAAGTTTTACAAATTTCAAACAGTGAATGGTGTTTCCTTGGTGTGTTTTATGCATCTATCAGAAATGTTGAAGCAGTCTTTTTTAGCTCATTTGTGATATTGTAGAAGAGATACTGTGGTAAAATTCGAAAGGAAGCAAAGATCTCCCCCTCCCCCCTTCTTCAGATGACAGACAGTTGAGATCTGAGGTTCACCATCCAGTGATCAGTTCTCACAGTTCTTAAACGTATTTCATCTCTTTCATTGTTTCTCTTCAATCAGAGTTCTGTAGCCTTTTCTCTTCTTCTTCCATCTGAACCCTCTCATTAATTGTTAATATCACAGACTTTGATGTTTACAAGATCCTATTTCAATTCTTTACCTCCTTCCTTTGGTCATTTCCTTTATCTCTGTTATCCTTACTGCACGTTTCCATGTTGCTTCTTTATCCTTTATTATCTTTTTTACTTTGGTAGACCTGATGTATATTCGAAACTTTACTATTTTAATAATTACATAATTATTTTCTTTGGTAATCAAAGCAGTGTGCAACATATAACATAACTAGAGACACTGTGGTAAATATTTTTAGTTTACTTTTGAAATTTTAATGTAATTACAGTGTTTCTCCCTTTCCTCCAAATCCTTCCATATTGCCCTATGTTCTCTCCTTTAAATTTTCAGTTTTTATTTAATTAATTGTAATTACAGTTAGGTATGTATTCCTAAATGGAATGGGCTCAGACTGTGTAACACCATTTATATGTATGCTTTAGCGCCTGATCATTTGACACTGAACAACTAATTGGTGTGCTCTTTGCTGGGAAGGACCACATGCCCCACTCCCAACTTTTAACTAAGTTGCTTGTAGTTTGTGTAGAGTTGAGGCCTCATGGGCTTTTCCCTGCGTAACTTGCCATGTCTATTGGTGTCATAATTGCTCAGCTCATAATCTTGAACAATGACCTACAACCAATTTGTCCTTATACCCACAGGTATGTGTAGCAAACATTATAATGTTAACTGTGGAATGGCTCTTCAGGTTTTCTAAACATTGTTGCAGTTCCTTTAAAGTGCAACAGTACTTAGAACATGGCTTATACATCAATAACTTTATACTGTTACTAGTGGGTTTTCATCCTAACGACAAACATAAACATTTGCTGTTACAATAAACAGCTATATTTTATGTGTGCATGGCTTTTATGAATTACTACTCCAAGAACATGGAACTGATTAGAATGAGCTCCTTGTTTTCATGCCTGTTGACTCCAGCAATGTTAGAAGTGTGCCTTGAAAAGGTGACCTTTTGGAAGCATAGTGCAAAAGTTACCATCCCCAAAGAGGATGTAACCAAGGAACCCATAGCTGGCTTCACCTACAAATGCAGCAATAACATTATCTGAGGCTCAAAATATTCTTCTCTCACAACACAAATGGATTTTTCAGGATTTGGATGAAAGCATAGTTTTCTCACCAACTATGTATCAAAGATCACTATTAAGATAAACTCACTCATTCAACTAATTCAGCAAACGTATAAACCACTGAGTAAGCTAAATGCTTATAATTCTTCATTGTGTTCTCTCTCTCTCTCTCTCTCTCTCTACACACACACACACACACACACACACACACACACACACACAAGCACACACCCTTAACATTTAAATGAAAACCTCAAAATGATCTGACTACTTGGTTTTGTTTAAACCTTCTTCTCTGAGACACTCAGTTTAGGGAACAGCAGCTTTACTCAATCCTTTCATATTCTGAGATTTTAAAAACAGACTGAATGTCTGAGAAATAGATTTGCAGCTAAGGTTGTAATACAGCAAATAAAGAATGGAGTTTCTGCACTTCATTCTGAGGAGGTAAGTGTTTTCCATATGCATCTCATTTCTACCTAGGGATTTCTTACGTAAAGTTTACCCAAAACTCTGAGAAGTGTGCATTCCTGTCTGGGACTGTGTAGACCCAACCAAAGCCCTCCTCCAAGAGCCATTTCCTCCACAGTGTTGTCTTAGCTACTTTTCAATTGCTTATGTGTGATTTTAGTTACTTTTATATTGCTGGGGAAAACACCATGGCCAAGGCAACTTATAAAAGAATGTGAAGCTCATGGTGCAGAGGGTTAGAGTCTATGAGTGTCATGGTAAGGAGCATGAGAGCAGTCTGGCAAGCATGGTGCTGGAGCAATATTTAAGAGCTCACAAAAACAAGGTATAGACACTCAGAACAACAAAGTCCTTTTCAACCTCAAAGCTTACCCCCCAATGAGAGCATCTTCCAAGGCCACAACTCATAACCCTACCCAAACCAGTTCTGCCATTTGAAGACCAATTATTCAAACATATGAGCTTATGAGGGCCATTATCCTCCAGACCCTACATGTTTCCATTGTCTTTAAAAAATTTAAGTCTAAATGGCATGCATTAATACTAGGTACTATATTGGGAACTTGAAATAACTCAAGGATCCAAATAGAAAAAGAAAGTGAAACATTTCTCTCATCCTCTTATATTTTAATTTACTTACATTTTATAAGGTTTAGGAAGAAGCACTAAATAAATATTGTGCACTAATAAATATATTTTTGTAAAAGTAAATACAATAGACAAATAGGGAGGGAACCCAGATTTTATCTTTAAATATGTAAACAGGGTCATGTCAATTAATATGGTTTAAGTTTCCAACTATGAAAAACAGTACTATTAAAAATTAGTTTATATTAGCCATATAATATAGGATAAACATACTAAAATCTACATTCCTAAAGAAGCTAAACAACAAGGAAGACCCTAGGGAAAATGCTTAATCCTCATTCAGAAGGGCAAACAGGATAGACATTGGAAGTAGGAGAAGACAGGAAAAGAACAGGAGCTTTCCATAGAGGACCTCTGAAAGACTCTACCCACCAGGGTATTGAAGAAGATAGTGAGACTCATAGCCAAACTTTGGGCAGAGTGCTGGAATCCTTATGGAAGAAAAGGGAGATAGAAAGACCTGGAAAGCACAGAACTCCACAAGGAGAACAACAGAGCCAAAATACCTGGGCCTGTGGAGACCTGCAGAGACCTATACTCCAACCAAGTACCATGCATGGAGAGGACCTAGACCCCTGTTCAGTGGAAGCCCATTGGCTTCTCAGTTTGCAAGTGGGTTCCCTAGTAAGGGGTACAGGGGCTGTCTCTGACATGCACTGGGTGGCTGGCTCTTTGATCACCTTCACCTGGGGGATGTAGCCTTTCCAGGCCGCAGAGGAAGATAATGCAGCCAGCCTTGATAAGACCTGATAAGCTAAGGTCAGATAGAAGGGGAGGAGGTCCGCCCCTATCAGTGGTCTAGGGAAAGGGCATAGGAAGAGAAGAAGGAGGGTGGCTGGGACTGAGAGGAGATGAGGGAAGGGGCTGCAACTGGGATACAAAGTGAATAAAATGTAATAAATAAATATATAAATTAAATTAAATTAAAAAAATTAAAAGAAATAAAAATTAGTTTAGGTGACAGGGTGGAGGGATGGCATGACTCAGTAGATAAAGGTCTAGCCACAGAAGTGCTATGACCTGAGTTTGGATCTCTAAACTGCAAAAGCACTAGATGTGCTTGGTGTCTAGCTGGGCTAGTGAAATCAGCAACAGATAATGCCTACCATAAATAAAATGGATAGCAAGCCAGGAAGGCACCTGCCTTCAACCACTACCACTACTGTAAAAGAATAATGAGGATTAGCCTGCAAAGGAACTGTAGAATCACAACATTCCAGGAAAAGAAAGGAAGACAGGGTAGAGAGTAGGGAAAGCAAGGAAGGAGTGCAGGAGAGAGAGTGCATAAGTAAGAAAGCAAGATCCAGGCAGTCCTGGTGAGACTTAACAAGCTATGGGCAGATGGCAAAGGAGGAGAACTCTCCTTTTCAATGGACTAGGGGAAGGAGATGAAGGTATGAGGAAGGGAGAGTTGGACTGGGAGGAGTTGAGGGAGGGGGCTGCAATTGGGATATATAATGAATAAACTGTGAAGAAAAAAATTGAAATGAAAAAAAAAAAGAAAACTAAAACACCATACAAGTTTGCTTCTTTCTTAAAAAGATGAACCTCAGGAAAAATAAAATGATGTATTGTTTCCACAAAATATGTATGGGATAAAAACCATGCTTCACAGAAATAGAATACAAAATCCCAAAATCGAAATATTTGGGACCTCTCAGAGGAGAGAGAGGGAAAGACTAATAAAGTGAATGTACTTGAGGCATTAGGGTTATGTTTGTTATATTATTAATATAATATAATTATAATTAATTGTATTATTAATAATTAAGAATAATATTATTATGTTATATGTAAAATTAGGGTTATGTTTGTTATATTATTAAGCTTTGTGATTTATATACATGTAATAATATTATTACATGTTCTTTGGGAAATAAAACCCATGGAGAGTTAAAAAAAGAAAAAAAGAAAAAGAAAAGCAAGGCCCATAGGCTGTGATACAAAAAAAACCTTAAATTATGTCCAGAGAACTTCTGGTGACTTTAATGAGAATGTTATGACTCCTTGGCACATGCTGAACAACAGAGTGGAGCGGAAGGAAGGCAGAGCTACCAACAAGGCCCATGTCACAGAATGAGGACAGTATTCCAGAGCTGCCATGAGCATTGGGCTGTACCGAGTGCCCTTCATGGGCCCCTGCGTGAGTGACAGGAGAGCTCAGTGGGCACCAAGTGCACAGCAATGTATACCACTAACATCCTCAGTGAGTCCCGACACTGATTTCACCATGATGAAGGTTTGATATTTAACCTAACGTGGGTGGGAAAGCAAGGAAGGATCTAATCGACATTGGAAAAGGTCACTTTCAAGCAGAGACCAGAGAATTGATGAGGAAGGGGAGCCTGGAAGAGATGACTATTTCTACACGTTTAAGGTCAGAAACAAAAGAGGTACAGGCAGAGGAGGCTGTAGGATGGAGCCGAGAAGAATACAGCAATCATTATCTGAGCAGATATATTTAATTTTACTCCTTAGAGCACCAGTTTCCCAATCAGTTAATGATTTACTCATCATCACTGTGTGTATATTTGTAATTTTAAGGATTCCTGGTTGTAGGCACTGTGATAGACAATATGATACACAGTAGTGAAATGCATTAGTTTTACACTAGGAGTCTTCAGTTTAGTTGTGATGTTTTCAGTATACTGAAGACAATTAACAACCTGGAGAAAACATGTAGACAGAAGAATTTAGAAGTGCCCATGAAGGTTACTTTAGGCATTAGAGTGTGAGATCATATTAAAGAGATGGAGGCCTTGTGAGCAGGACAAAGCAGGAGGAACAATGGAGAAATAGGCCTCTGGGGTTGACACATGAATGTGGAGAATTCCAGGTGTAGAGCCTGGTAAAGCACAATGTCAGTTGGCCAGAGACGGTGTGCTATCAGCAGCAGGGAGCAGGGGCAGATCATAAGGAAACATCTTTGTAAGACTTGTGGTAGCTGAACTCAGCAGGCATGTTAGCCACGCACAACTCCTGAAACTGTGCTCTGTGCTTTTAAAATTACACACAGAATTTCAGAGAATATTGAAGATAAAGGAAAGTAGGCAAAGCTATTAATAACTCACACTGCCATAATTAATACTGATTTTTATGAGTGGTATTTTACTTCCACTTGCTATCTCCATGGCAATGTACAATTAAAACTGAGATGTGGATGGCGATTCTTCCACTAAAGGAACAGATGAGAACAGTTTTCTCCATGGTATGTCCCACAGACAACCAGGGAACCAAATCTTATAATCAATTAGGTTTTAAAATTGTCTAGAATATAATACAGCTAATTTTGCATGTTTCTTATTACTATTTTAACAATAAATGTACTTTACAAATCTTTTAGGGTAAGACAGATGCCACCACTGGGCCATTTCCAGAGATTTCCAAAATAGAGAGATTTCCAAATTAGAGAGAAAAACATATCAAAGGTTATTTTTTAAACGTGAGCACAAGACAATAAAATAATGTTTATTTTTTTCAATTTTTATGAATATCCATCTGCACATATGTTTGAATTTTGGAGGAAGAGAGAATACGAATAAGGACATGTACACAGGAGGATTAATTTCACAGGAGTCTTCCTAACTCCCAGTAGGGTAAATCCTTTGTACTGGAGAACAACTAGGTCCAAGATTAGTCTTACAATTGCCTGTGTCTAAGCTTTTCAGCAGAATATGTCAGTGCTAGTCAGTACTCTAAAACTGCATCAGTGTTGCACCAAATGTAATCGACCTAAAACAGATATTTCACTGTGCCCAGGCCTTTTCAATGTCCTTCTCCAATAAGTAGTTATAGCTTTACAACACTGCAGATATTTCAGTTAGAGTAAACCATTGATAACGGATTCCAGGCCCCCTTTCTATGTTGAAAGCATGAAGCCAAGAATAACGTTATTTGGGAACATATTTTTTCAGAATTTTAAACAAAATGGTAGAAAACACATTAATTAAAAAACAAACAGGGATTATGGAAAGTCCTGGAAATCATGCATACCTGTATGTATCCCTTTTCAGTAGGAAGCTAGTAGGATGCACACAGGAGGAAAACCTCTTCTATAGGGATTAACACTCCTCAAAATATAAACAAATGAACTGTGACCCACGTATTTGGAATGTATTGTGGGTTCCTAAGGGGCTGGCTAGTGTTTTGCCTTGTTTAAAGCTCAATGACAGAGTAGTAGAGTTGAGAGACCACGGAAAATCAAAGGCCAGCACATGGCACATTAGAGCAAAAGATATGCTGCGGTTTTACAGGCTATTGCCAGGGCAAGCACCAGCCTCTAATCTCTCAGAAGAAATGAACAAGCTACTTTGATATTTGAGAACATTTGGAAGTACCAGGATAAGCCCAAAGAGGACATACGTAAAAGATTTGAAACTAAGATTTCACAGCTGAGAAGACTGATAGATGTTATTTCTTGTACAACTCCAGTTCACAAAGACTGCACAGGTGGATAATTCTTACAATCACCAAACAACAACTACCACAAAAATAACAAAGCATACGATGATATGGCAGAGTATGGTTCCATCAAATGAACAGGACCGTATCACCAAACTTCCTGACAGAAGGCTTAGAACAGTGGTGTAAAAGATGAATTGTAAGCTCAGCACAAATACACATAGACAACTGAATGAAAATACTGAAGTCAGTCTATGAAAAAAAATTGGAAATATTGTTGAAACACAGAGGTCATAAGAATGACAAATATGAAGTGCATGATGCCCAAAATTCAGCAACCAAATTGACATTTTTCTCTTGAAGAGATTAGTAGCAGATTCAACTAGACAGAAGGATCAGTGAGCTTAGAGAAAGGTCATATAACTGCTATTGAATAAAAAGAATGAAAACTAAAACTAAAGGAATGCAATGAACATACAGGCATCATTAAGCAGACCCATATGCCGAAGATTGACATTTAAGAACAATAAGGGGAAAAAGCAGGCAGAGAATTTATTTAAAGGACTAAGGCCCAGAAGGAATGGGAGGAAGTCCTCCCTTATCAGAGGACTGGGAGAGGGGCATGGGTGGAGAAGGGGGAGGGAAGATGGGATTGGGAGGGGAGGTGGGAGGGAGCTACAGGGGGATACAAAGTGATTAAATTGTAATTACTAAAAATTAAAATTAAAAAAAAAAAGAAGGGACACAAACTGTCCAGATCTGAAGTCAACTCTCAGTAAGATAATTGCAATAGACCCTCAGTGAGACAGTTCGGTCAAGCCTCTGAAGACCAGGGCAGCGGAAGCAGGGGTAAAAGAGGCTCCTTCTGTCTATGGGAGCTGCTGCAAGGTTACTGGTGTGCTTCTCAGCAGAACCTTTGCAGACCAGTGACAGCTGAATGATATCTTCAAAATGTCAGAAGAAAAATGATGACCAAGCACACTAAGTTTAGTAAATCTTTCCTTCAGAAACAAAAGGAAAATTAAAATTTTTATCAGACAATGAAAACTGGGTGAGTTTATTTTCCTCAGTCAGCCTAAAAGAAATGCAAAGGGGGTCGTTCAAATTTCACTGAAAAAAAAAAATGTTACACTGCAACTCAGAACCATAGAAACTGTCCAATAAAATTTGGTACATGTACAAAATACAGCAAACTTTCCTATTTTAATATCAGCCGCTTTTACATTGTATGGAATTGAAGTAACAAAACACAAACATATTTAGAAATCACTGTTAGTGTGTATGCAGTGTATAAAAGATGTAAACATAGCCTGCCTATGTGTATGGAATAAAGGTTTTGTATGTTCTTAAAGTTAAGCTGTTGTTAGTTTAGACTGAAACATTCTCATTTTAAGGTGCTCCAGGAAATGAGGTAGCCCTGCAAAGCAAATGTCAGAACCATAAAAGGAAGGAAAAGAGGAGGAAGTCTAAGCATGCCACTGGAAACAAAAGTTAGTGAAAACAGGAGAAGAGAAAGGCAGAAGGACAAAGAGCTGAGCGACACACAAAAGCACGTTTAAATTGGCAGAAGCCTGTGCTCTTCCCTATGCTGGTAATTATTTGAAATGTGAATGGGTTAAACTTCCTACTAAGAGGCCAAGGAGAAGATGTAGCTCTCTTCCCAGCACCTGCCAGGCAATATGCAACTGTTGCTAACACCAGCTCCATGGGAACCAAGGCCTTCCTGTGGCCTCCATGGGAACTGTTCGTGTGTGCGTGCGTACAGTGCCCATGCATACACATAATTGTTAGGGTCTGCAAATCACTGAAGAATGACCCCAGACTCAAGTAGCATGCGAGAGCAAGGAGCAGAAATAAACCAGCATGCCAGGACCGCCATTCCTTAGAATGGGGCCACAAAGTGAGGATGCAGGCTCAATTTAAAGGCAATTAGGGAGATTTCCAGGAGTGAGGTAACCTTTCATTTGATTGGATGACTCAGTTTTGGACTGGCTAACCATTTAGGAACTTTCCAGAGTTGCTAAGGCCTTTTCCTCAGGTTAGCTAAAGCCCACCCGTTAACCTTTAAGCTGGTTGGCTGCTTTGGAGCTGCGGGTTTTAGTCAGATTAGCCAAACACATTGGGGCCTTCTAGGGGTCTCCTGGAGGCCAGGAGTTATTAGACCTGTCAATAATTAATCCTTTTTTAAAAGTTACAAATAATTGATGAAGTCTTCAGTAAAAAGAAAAAAAAAACTAAATGAATTAAAAATTAATTAAAATGTAAAATTATTCTGTTTTCATCATTTTTATAGACCTTTCCAAATCAGCCCTGATTCTTCTGAAATTTATTATTAGAACAAGTCGGACTCAAACTCTGACATTTTTCCAGCGTCAGGCCTGTAAATGCTGAGATTGTGTATGTGTGCCACCATGTCTGGCACCGTGTTTTCTTTTGTTTGTTGGTTTGTTTGTTTCTCCCTTTTTTCCAGTCACATCTTGTCTGAGGAGGGAACAGATGCTCCATCCCCACCTCGAAAAAAAAAAAAAAGCATCAGTGGCTGGTGGTCTGGTATCAGGCAACACACCCGCACTAAAACAAACACCTGTAAGCACAAAGATAGCCATTATAATGATAAATCGGCAGAGCTTGGGCTAATAGCAGAGAGAACACATACTAAAACAAACATCCGTAAATGCAAAGATGAACACTATGTAATGATAAAGGCCCAATTTCATCAAGAAAAGATAACATTTACACAAAAGTCACACTTGCATTGGAAATTGTAAAGGTACTTAGTCCATAAAAGATTTGCTTACAGGTACTGACAGGCAAGTCTCCAGGACTAATTTTCGACACTATGTCCTTGTATTCACTAATCTAAGCCCGAACCAGCATCCGTGTAGAAATATGTTTGATTAGCGGTTACAGACATACATATTGCCTACAAATATGACAGTTCTGCAAAATCCAACAGTTGTACTTTGAGCGAACCAATGAGCTCCGTGGAATTAACAATAAACCATTACTTTTTATTGTTTGTAAAGGTCAAATTTATCATGCTTTATCAGTGAAATGTATGATGTACAGGCCAAGATTGAGATCTGTTTTTTAAAGTTTTAAAGCACACCCGATATTAATCGCTGTCCCCTTTCCTGAAGGTTTTCCTCCTCCTCTTCAAATTCTTATCCATGCTGATATTTTGGATTGTTTATTTGTTTGTTTGTTTTACATCCCAGTTCTCTCTCTCCAGGGCCCACAATCCTTCCTTCTTCCCTCTATAACTCATTTCCTACTCCTCAGAAAAAGGGAGTCTCCCCTTACCAACCCACACCAGCTCATCAAGTTGCATCAGGACTGAGGGCATCCTCTTCCCCAGTGGCCTGGCAAGGCAACCCCGCTAGGAGAAAGTGATGGAAAAGCAGGCAAGAGAGTCTAAGTCAGAGACAGCCCCCACTCCCCTTACAAGGGAAACCCACCCTAAAGACCAGTTCTCATGATTGTTCTCAGCCATTTGACTCAATGAGTCATGCTCCAATCCTCTACTTTATGCTCACCTAGGAAGGTCACTTGAATAGCTTGCCTATCAAATGCCTAATCGTAATGATTTCATTATTTACATTTGGGAAATTCCACTTAATTCTCTTTTAGAGATTCCATTTTGGGCAAAATACAACTGTCCTCATCTTTTCTTTTGACGTAAAATCAGTTACTTTGCAGTAGTTTTAGAAGCGCTCACATCTGGGATATCTGTTGTTGTTATTGTTTTTGTTTTTCTGTTAACTGTCTGGAAAATGTGTTCTTTCATCTTGTCGGCCCTATTTTTAAGAATGTTTTCAGATATTTAAAAATAAAAGTTAATTCTGGATGCTATTTATGAAAAAAAAGTTGGAAATATTGGGAAAATTGCCCATCTCAGAGTTTTGTTTGTTTGTTTGTTTGTTTGTTTGTTTTTTCTTTCAGATAGGCAAGCTCTTTAGGGCCATAACTTGTGTTGAACTCTTTTGACAGTGGGTTTTTATTCCCACTGTGCGCCTTCACCTCGGACAGCACATGGTTCATTATTAATAATAATTTTCTCTGCATCTTCTTTGCCTTTTTTTTCTATAACTTTACTGATACTTGGCATCAAACAGGGGGCTACTTCTTTGCACTCTCTACTACCTACATCCTGTCTGCCATTCTTAAAGAGCAAATTATCCTCCCCCAGACACTAGTGTTATAGGCTTTCCAGAAGATCTACTCTTTGTGCATCAAAACTTCAGTCTTTCTCTTTTGCACCAAAGTTGGTAATTCCCCTGAGGGGGAAAGGGTAGCAGAAAAAGTGTGTTCAAAACGTTCTCTTTAGGTTTTTCCTGATTTTTTTTTTCTTTCAGTGGCCCTGGGCTCTCAACTTGGTTACATGTTTCTGGTTACTGGAAACATAAGTCAAACATATGTCTTTTTTTTTTTTAATTAACCTTTTTTTTTATTTTCAGTTAGACCTTTGATGGACTATTACATTCTAGCTTAAAGTACTTGTCCATTAGATGACTTTGTGTGTCCCTTTTTTTGTAGCAAGATAGACATAAGAAAGTCTCCTCAACCTCTGTGTATAATTATATCAAAATAATTAACACTTTGGATGGTAAAGTGTTTTGCTTTTGTTTGTGGCTAGACAACAAATACCTACAATTTAAAAACTGTCTTGAATATATTCCCACTACCTACATATGACTGCTTCAAGATAGATGACTAATAAATAATTTAAATCTCTGAGGATACATTGGTATAGTTAGGAGCCATGCTGTAATTGTTTTTACTTTGTTTCCCTCCAGGAATACGTTTTGTTTTTTAATTTCCTCTATTTTTAGTATTTTTTAAATAGATTCTTAAGATATGTAAACATTTGACTCATCTGAATATATTTTGTTGTGCAATTTAAAATATACTGTAATTATGCTTCTGTAGTTAATCTTTTAACCTTAAAAAATAGGGTCAGATAGAAGGGAAGAAAGACCTCCCCTTTTAGTGGACTAGGGGAGGGGTGGGGGAGAGATTATGGAAAGAAGAGGGAGGGAGGATGGGATTGGGAGGAGACAAGGAAGGGGGCCACATCCAGGATACAAAGTGAGTAAATTGTAATAAATGGTAATAACTAAAATAAAAAATAAGATAGTATCAGAAAAGGATTGACTCTTATTTAGTCACATGTTATTTCTTTTATAAGAATATTACTTTTGTTGATACATTTTAATGTTGCAAATACATAATGATTATTGATTTTATTTATGTTTATCATCTGGCTTTTCTTCCGAATTATTATTTATCAACTTTATTCAGTAGGTATTAAAATTATAGAGATAACATTATCACCAGACCTTCCCAACCGTCCAGCTCCCAATAATGACACAGATTATTATTACTTATTAAAGCTTAGGTCTTAGCGTAAGCTTTATCCCTACTATCACATATAACTTAATTAACCCGTTTATTGTGGTTTAAGTTTGCCACGTGGCCCTTACCTTTCACTCAATCCTGGTTCATTTGGCGTCTTCCATATCTGGCTGGTGAATTCCACACCTCTCAGTTCTTCCTATACTTCCTATCTCTGCCCAGAAGTCTTGTCTTTTCTTTCCTGTCTAGCTAGACGTCATCAGCTTTTCATTAAAACAATCAGAAGTTGAGGGAAGTGTATTTACAAAACATTGGGACAGGTGATGCTACATAAAAATTGGATTTGATGTTTGTTTGCTTTTCAGCAGGTGGAAGGGTCAAAGGTAAGAGGGTGGATCTGGGAGAAATGGGAAGCAAGTGTACATTGTATGAAATACCCCTATAATTGAAACTATTATATCAGAGAAAAAGAAATAAACCAATCTTAACAACAACAAAAAAATACCAATACCAAAGTCCTGTCTGTACCTAACTCTCTGCTGGTACAGAAATCAGCATTTAAATAATACAAAGACAGCCCTTACATAGTGCACAAAATAATTATTCCAACATAACATACTGTCTGCAATAAAAGTGAAAATGTTTGAATATTTGCTTTTACACTTATAATTAGAAAATGATCACTCCCTCGGTGAAGCCTTCCCAAAGTTCTTAGAGACTGTTGGTGAACTATGCTGCCTCTTAGCTACCATAATCTTTTCCTGTAACATCTAGAGGCCAGTGATGTAAAATTATGTATCTTAGTGCCACCATCCTATCTACAAAGAGGTGTCAAATCAACTTTTTAAGTAATAACTTCTGCATGTAGAAATATTTTTAAATTGACTTTATTCATTGAAAAGTTGTTTACATATTTATTACTGTTATTGAACCATACATACTTGTTAAAAAAAACAAGTTTGTATTTTTCTCTGGCATGTTTAAAATTTTGGGATATCATTAATTCACTTCAGTAGATATTTAAATCACATTCTTACTATGCAAAATCCTTCATAAATTGTATCACATGTGTGCATTGCCTTGGACAGTACATTACAAAGGTCAGAAACAAGGCTGGGCTTGGTGACACAGACCTTTAATTCCAGCATTCAGGAGCCAGAGGCAGAAAGATCTCCGTGAGTTTGAGGCCTTCCTGGTCTATAAGCTGAGTTCTGTGACAACCAGGTTGTTACACAGAAAAACCCTGTCTTGAAAACCAGAGGGGGCAGGAGAAGAGAGTATAGGGAGAAGAAAAAGCAGAAACATAAGTGAATAATCTTTAGCTCTTATAATTATCATCATATGTAATATCTATCATTTTATGTAGCATTCCCTAAATGCCAGGCACCATGAGAAAAGTTTTTAATGTATGCATATAACTTAAATCACTATAAAAATCTCCTGAGATATATTACTTTCCCCACTCTGACTTTTAGGAAACCCAGGTCTCTCAGCTTTGGAGAAGGCAGAGGATGGCAGTGCAGCATGCTGAGAGAACAAAATAGTCATTTCTCCTGCTAAAGCAACCAGAGAAGCAGATGAGGGGAACCTGCAATCCGTTAAAGGCAAACACCTAGTTACCTAAAGACCGCACATCAGGTCCATCTCCTAATGGTCATGTGGCCATCTGAAACAGCGGAAGAAGCAGACCCCTTCAGGACACATATGCAATTAGCTTAGGGCTTCCATGAGGCTTTGCCCTGTAAAGCTGTCATCACCTCTCAGAACTGCCACTCTGTAGGCCAAGTCTTTGACCCATGGCCCTTTGAAATCCAAACTGTAGTGATCTTTATAACCCATTTCCGATAAATATGCTGTTTTCTTTTTCTCTGTATCTCTATTTCCTCTACGATAAACATGATACTGTAATCTATTTGACACACTGATTATTATGTTGAAAAATAGAGGTTCATATAAATTATACCTGGGAGACAATGATAAACCTTAAACTTAGAGAATGTCTTATGCACATGTCCTTACTTGGTTATTTTCAAAACTCAAATGTGAGTTATGCCAGATTATTACCTATTTTCAAACTATGTAAATAATATTGTCTTCTTGAGGGGACAGGGAACTGGGAATATTGAATATAATTGTTCTCCAGGTAGGCATTCTTAAAGGAATAGCAGATGGTAAACATTACTATTAGAAGAGGAAATTATTTCAACACATTTTTTAACCTAAGAAATTTCTTTAGAAATAAATGATTCTGGTTGGTTAGTCTTGAAAGCAAGCCATATGTTGTTTACATGTTTTGGCATTTATCCAATTTCCCTGAAGATGAGAGAAAAATTAATAAAATCTCTTTACTAATTAGATAATAACTAACATAATGAAAACAGGTGCTGTAACTTTTTGAATGATGAGACTAAATCTTCAGACAAGCCCTAGATAAGAGTATCCTTGGGTAGAGGAACGATTCCATATATCCTAAGGTGGAAAAAGAGCTTTAGAATGCCACATCCACTTTATGTGAACTACTAGATGAAAATGCTTGCCTTCAACATGATGTTAAAATCTAGCTAATAGCTTTCTAAACCCATTAGGATGATAAGCCAAGAACAATGATTTTTTTTTCCAGATCAATAGGACGTTGATGTCATCTTGTGTAGGGTTCCCATCACCTCTGGATGGTAGGAGCACTGCAGTCTGTTCTCCAGGGGCACTGCAAGAGAAAGTATGGTGTGGTAGAGCCTCAGTTCAGCCCAGAAGGATCCCTGTAGATGGAAGCTGGTGGGGGTGATGATGCTCTTTGTTAAAAGTAGCTACTCCTGATATAAAGAATTAAGAACTGCTGAGAGAATGGGAAAGTAACATGTCAGCTGGCAAAGGGTGGCACTAGGGAGGCGACTCAGGCTTGTAAGGAAATGAACCTGAAGTCAGATGCTCAACCTTCAGGTAACAGGTGGACACAACCATACCTGTAAAGCTGGCCCTGGGGAGGCAAAGATAGGTGATTCCCAGAACCTTTGAACCAGCTGCTGGAGCTGAATTGGCAAGGGCAAGATGCAATGAGAGGCCCTGTCTCAAAAAAAAAAAAAAAAGGCAGAGAATATTTAAGAATTATAGCGGATATTGACCTCTGACCTACACATTCATGTGAACTATTCATGTGTAACTATTAGGTATGTTTCCCTCTATGAGCACTCGTGAGGATGCGTGCACACACACACACACACACGTAAGGAAAGTGTCACTCTGGGTATAATCTTGTCTGTTGTTTTGCAGGCAAACCTGTGCTACAAATAAAGAAGTTTCCCTGAGTCTTTCCATCCCATGACAGGAATGTCTGTGTCCTAATCACAGCACTCATTCTCACAAAAATGAGTGCTCAAAAAGAATCCACATTTTAACATGCATGGTTGGCTATTTACAGTCTACAATCATATGTAGTATTTTTGTGTGAAAATAGTATATAAAATGAGACCATGCCATAGCCTTGCACTTGATCACCATGTCTGTTGCATAGGCACTTAAAGCAGAATGGTTTTTCTAGAGGATCTTGCTGGTTGTGATTGTTCTCTAGCTAATATATGTATGCAAAATGTGGCCGCAGAGATTTGCGCCTCCCCTCCCCCAGTCTGAAACCTGAAGCCTTCAGACACTGATGGTGGAGAAAGGGTGTGTGTGTGTGTGTGTGTGTGTGTGTGTGTGTGTGTGTGTGTGTGTTCCTGTAACTATATGTGTGAGTGTAGCTAACATCCAAGTTCCACACAATGGTGATAATTTACAAACACAACCAGATAAATGAAGCTGCCCTCTTGCCTCTTCTTAATATGTTTTTGTTGTTTTGGAAAAACCAAAGAGTTAAGAACATTGTGGCAAACTAAAGTGGGGTTATGTTTTAAGAGAGCTTTACGGACCAGTTACAGGTAGAAATTTAATATAAGTGAGAACGGCACTTTTATTAAACAACTATGGGATCATCCGTCCGTGTTCTTCCTCAGCACCGATCCCCCTGTAGCAAAATACATAGATAATCAACGTGCCAGGCTCACAGTCAACTTGTTGGGAGATTAAATCCTAAAGGAAGGAACCCATCGCCCTGGAGGAAGACTGAGTGCATGCTTCTGAGTCTTTGAAGGCTCATCTCGGTAGTCCCACTGCTAGAATGTGCTCTGTTGTCATAGCAACACCATCTCCTGCTTCATACAGGAAAGATTAGCTCTTACTGTGCAGAAGAGAGAATTTAGGAGAAGTCAGACTAATCCCTGGGTGCACTTTCCGGGGAAGGTTGGACCTCGCCTGAGGGATGCTGGATCAGCAATGATCGAGCTGGCCTGCCACAGACGCTGGTGTTTGAGTTGAAGAGCAGGATTCACCGTAAGTGTCAACTCCTTCCTAGTAAAATACTGAGGAGCGAGGAGGCTCGCTGAAGAGTGTCCCACGGAGCAGCCGGATGGCATTGGGAAGCGGACAGGGGCGCCAGGGAGCACCTAGTTTAAGGAGCATGTTGAGATCACAGGATCAGAAACTTGAGAGACAAAAGATGGATACTTTTGAATTCTAATGTAAATCCTGGGAGTGTGGCCAAATTAAATAAGCAGGAAAAATGCATTGTTTGCTCATTGGCTCTACATGCATTAATCCCAAATCTCGTGCTTTGAAATTTAAAACTGTAGAGGAAGAGGAAAATATTTTTTCATTAAAAAAAAAAGCTTCTTGTCTAAGCAAGCAAGTTGTATTTACTCATCACCGAAAGTGTTGAAATTTGAGGGTTTTTTTTCTTGTTTGTTATATAGACATCTTTTAAAAATGCTCTTAGAAGCCTAACAGCAGCATGCTTCTTAAAGGTGATTAGCATATGATGAAAGGTGTTCTTTAAGGAAGAATATGCTACTTAGGTATTGTATTTTCTGCTGCCACTTTCTCCAACATGCTGGTGTAAAATACACACAGTGCACTCTGCTGCAAATGGACTTTGTTCTGGGGGGTAACCTCCCTTGTTTTGTCTTTAGGAAATCCCTTTTTTAAATAATTTTATCTTTTATGCTAACAGTTACGAGTTTGCAATGTTCGATATCAATATGCATGTGGAGATGTCTAATCTTTCAAAAAACTTTAATTATTTCAAAGGGCATTTTAATCCACACGTTTTAAAGAATAGATTTTTACATGCTCTATTATCGCTATAAAGTCCAGTTGTGATTGCCAGAGTGAATACCTTGAGTGAATATTCCATTCAAGACACTGGTGGTAAAAACTACAGCATTCTGCATTCATGATGGTTTGCAATTGTTTAGAGCACTGCTATACATTTATAATGTGTATTCAGAAACTGGGTTTTATTTCCTATGTACACAGCACTCGCTTACTAATGTGCTACACATTACAATTCACATGACAGTCTGTGCTAAATATAGCCATTATCATAAAAATTCTTAATTATCATCTGAAGTGTGTGCTGGTTTAATTTCTCAGAATGGAAGAGATTTGGTTGTTGCTGTGAAAACAGACTTCATCTCACACATAAGCTCCACTTCTCTGAGACTGATTAATATTGAGATAAACTATACGTCTTGAATCTTATCGATGAATTAATATGTTAGGTAAAATTATTATTTCCATATGTTAGCAAGCCCCGGCAGAGTGGAGCGGGCCATGTTCCACTTAATAGTGCCCCATCATAACCATGCAGTGGCTGGCTCTCCTAAGAAATTGAGACAAAGCACAGGGTCAGAAAGTCTCTCAAAAAAATATAAAGATAGCTCCAACATTTCTTTGTGATGATTCAGTTATTTTTAAGAGCTAGACCCCTTAAAAGCCACAAAACAGAAAGAGGAAAATCCACTTCCTTTTTGCTATTCTCACAAAACAAATTAGAGCAACTTGCTGGGTTCCACAGGCAGAACAAATATGAGATAAAGCAATGACCAACTTTAAAATTATTGAAACTTGGGAGTTTTGCATGATGCTAGGTTCATAACTGACCAAACAAGACTAAAAGAAGAAGCATGGCCAAGTAAAAAAAGGGGGGGGTACTAAATGATAATATTCCATGTAAGTAGTTAAATATATTATAATCTAAATCTTTCAGTGGGAATTAGGCCATTCATTACCTTTACTAGAGTTTTACAACAAGTATTCTCTACGAGTTTTTTTTTTTTTTTTTTTTATAAAGTTGTAATCTGGTTAGAGCCTTTCATTCCCTCCTTTTTGTGCTGTGTTTCTTGAGTTCACAGTGGCAACTGCCCTGAGACACACCTTGGCGATTTTCCGTCTCTCCAAGGCAAGTTTCGCCTCCCCCTTTTGCTCTGTGGAGGCTCTCCTTGGTAAAGACTGGATCCTCTTCAGCACACATTTATTCCACAAGGGCTGCACTGCTGTATGTTCCAAATGGTCAAATGCCCGACTGTTGACCCAATGTCAAGAGCTTGAAGCCCACTGGGAAAGGGCAGAGCTCAGCTGAGGATTGGAAACATTGGAAGCATCAGTGTCTCCTCCCAAGACCTCTGAAATCCTTAATGCTCTAGGCGTGGATGCAGGATTCAGGTGGTGGCTGGTTACCAACAAAGGCTAGCTTTGAAACAGTCCATTGTAGTTGATAATGTGATATTAGAGAAGTTACAATAAGCATTCTCAAAAAAGGCAGTGCTGGAATGGCATTACTGTTCACATTTGCGTCTGAAAAGCAAATTAAGATTTAATATCATGAGACAGCCTCAGGTTAAAAGGCCACCTGAGAGGATTATTAAGTAGTGATAACATTTTTTTTTATATATGTGCTGATGTCAGTAGTATCTTTTTGTATTTCATGAGTTTGATTTTGACTTGAGACAGACATCTTGAAAACAAAATGTGAACTTGAGTTGACTGTAAGAAATGGTGAGAATAATGGCCAAGGAAGGTGTGTAGAGATGAGAATAATTCTGAAATATGTGTGACTAATATGGGGTTGTGAATAGGGGTGCATGCCCTGTGAAACTGAATGCTACAAATATGGGTAGACTCCCCCACTAATATGGAACATATTTGACAGCAGTGATCAGCACTGCAAGCCTAAACTAGAAAATTTGGAAGCATTGAATTGGTAGGTGGGAAAGAAATGACACATGAAAAAGCTCTGTAATTTATTCATGTATTCAAATTCATTCATTTGTGGTCACAGACAAGTTACAGGTGACACGACAGGTAGTAATAAATGTGGAACAAAGTACAGAACTGAGGCTTTTATAAAAACACTCAATTTGGAGGTCATATTGGATAGTCAGAAAAATCATAGTATCCTGTGGGAGATGGCATGATAATAGATGTTTAGAAGATAGACTTGGCTGAATCTTGTGCACATTAAAAATAAATAAATTTTATGCCTAAAATGCTCGGGTACCTCTACCAGACATGAGAAAAGCCAACTGGAAGAGGAGGTAGTAGGAAATTTAATTTTTGAGATCAGAGTTTTGTTTATTAAGACAAAATGATAAATAGTATACTTTATTACCAAAGTAATTTACTCATTATATTGCTTATTTGAGATTACATGGCTGTGTGACATTTCAAAACATCTTCAGAGTTTCTTTGATTAGTAATTTTTTTGTTTTCATTTTAATGTTTTTACAATTCTAAAGCAGTTAGACTATGTGAAAACTTGCAAGTTTTTTTTTTTTTTAATTTTCTCTACAATCCTTTGGTATGATCAAACAATATTTGACTTTAACTACTAAACTGTAATAATTTTGATTCAACATTTGACAAAATCTATTCAATACAAAAGAAAAAATATACACATGAAAATTCTGTTAAAATTGGAGGAAGGATTATAAGAGCCAGAGGATCAGGAAGTTTGCTTTGAGACTGAGTCTTTTAACAATGTCAGACGCTACACCCATAAAGTCTCACCAACATGAATGCCCAAATAAGAGCTCAACAAAGATGAAACCGATGGATATGCCAACTGGGCGGGAAAAATGCATCACCACACTCACAAAGAACTACAGAACTGAGGAGCAGAAGAGGTGGTCTTCCCCAGGGAGTAGCACTCTAATATTTGTCCAGCACCAAACAGTCAGCCCTGTAGACATATATACAAGTAAGGTATGCATTAAGCATGTTACATTTAGGGATGTATAAGTCTGCACATATATGTATACATATAAACACATTCATATGCGTGCGCACATATCAATGAATGAAACACACATCAATCAATGAAATAAGAGGTTATGAATTTGAAAGAGAGCAAGGAGGATACATGAGGTGGAAAGGGAAGGGAGTGTTGTAATTATATTACAACAAAAATTTTTTGAAGTGGGTTCCCTAGTAAGGGGAACAGGGACTGTCTCTGACATGAACTCAGTGGCTGGCTCTTTGACTTCCCACCCCCATGGGAGGAACAACCCAGCTAGGCCACCGAGGAGGACAGTCTGGGTGAGACCTGATAAGCTAGGGTCAGATATAAGAAGAGGAGGACCTCCCCTATCAGTGAACTTAGATGGGGGCAAAGAGGAGATGAGAGAGGGAGGGTGGGATTGGGAGGGAAGGAGGGAGAGGGCTACAGCTAGGATACAAAGTAAATAAACTAATTAATATACAAAAATTAAAAAATTTAAAACTTTTCAAAGTATAAAATAAAAAATGGGGGAATATATGTGTGTGTGTGTATGTATATATATATAATATATGTATAATATATATATATTTATATATTAGGAACAAAATAATCAAATTGTCTTTATTATCATAGTTTTTGTCACTAAATTTTTTCTGTCATTATAATTCTAATAATTTTACTAATTATAAAAACTACCTCAAATTAATGATTATTTGATGTATCACACTTTTGGCTGTTGACTGAATTCAACAACCCTGATAACAGAGGGAGTCTGTGTGCCTGTGTTAATTACTTCCGTCATTGCTTTCATAAAATACCTGAGGACAACCAACAACTGATAGGAAAAAGAATTACTTGGATTGTGATTTCAGAGTGACAGTCCATCTTGGAACAACAATAGGGGTAACTTGCATTTCTGAGCAAAATGGCCTGAGGCTCTGGGCTCATCACACCAGAGTCGGGCAACAGAACCAAAAAGGAAGTGGCCTAGACCATCTGCCATCAGCAACACATGCTTGCTCTTCGGCTCTCTTACCCAGAGCCCCCACAGCCTTACCACAGAGCTCCAGCAGCTGGAAAGCAAGCTTTCCCAACACAAGCCTGTGACAGAGACTTCACAGCCACACCATAAGAGGCTTAATGGAAGGCAAGAGAAGAGCATGATTTGTTAGACAGTGTGAGGCCAAAAACAAATAGAAAAAAAAATCACAATCCAGACAAAGTTTAACACACATTTGTTCTCTAGCCCTTTAGCTAAATTGATTTACTAGCGATTGTTTCTCAGATATTTCTTTTTTCCTTTCCTTTCCTTTCCTTTCCTTTCCTTTCCTTTCCTTTCCTTTCCTTTCCTTTCCTTTTTCCTTTCCTTTCCTTTCCTTTTTCCTTTCCTTTCCTTTCCTTTCCTTTTTCCTTTCCTTTTCTTTCCTTTTTCCTTTCCTTTCCTTTCCTTTCCTTTCCTTTCCTTTCCTTTCCTTTCCTCTCCTCTCCTCTCCTCTCCTCTCCTCTCCTCTCCTCTCCTCTCCTTTCCTTTCCTTTCCTTTCCTTTCCTTTCCTTTCCTTTCCTTTCCTTTCAGTTCCTTTCCTTTCCTTTTTCCTTTCCTCTCCTCTACTCTCCTCCCCTCCTCTCTCCTTTCCTTCCTTCCCTCCTTCCTTCCTTTTTCTTTTTCTCTCTTTCTTTCCTTCCTTCTGTTTTCTTTCTTTCTCTTTTTCTTTCCTTCTTTCTTTCTTTCTTTTTTTTTTTTTTGATTTTTTGAGACAGCATTTCTTTGTGGAGCCTTGGTTGTCCTGGACTTGCTTTATAACCTAGGCTGGCCTCGAACTCACTGATCTGCCTACCTGAGTGCCGGTATTACAGGCGTGTACCATGGTGCCCAGCTCACGGGTATTTCTCAAGATAAACTCCTGAGATATGATGTAGGTTCAGATGGGTCCAGTCTTGGTCCCATGAATCAGAAGATTGAGGTCTATATAATGTTACACATATGTGTGCATTATTTATGCAATATGTCATATATTGTATATAATTATATATATTATCTCTATATAAAATGTAATAAAAATAATGAAAAAGATGCCATGAATTTTAAAGAGAGCAAGTAGGGGAATATGGAAGGAATTGGAGAGATGAAAAAGAAGGAAATTATGTAATTATAGCTCAAAAATAAAAAATACATAAAGCCATTTTTAAAAAGATTGAAATCTATGCATTTTCATGATGACTATCTGGAGAGTGATATGGGAGAGGAACCAATTTCTCTAATTAAATTTATCCTGATACAAAAAATTAACTTTTATATCATATCACCTTTATATTATATCTCTGAAGTGTTGCAAAAACACTTCCCAAGGCATATAATTATGTGACTGTCTGGTTTTGTGAGGAAACTGATGTTTAGAAAGGTCAGGTCGGGGGGTGTTTGTTAAAGGTGTGTAACTAATAAACAGAAGATTAGTCCAGTCCACTCTGAGGCTAACACTTCTACGTGATGCGCAAAAGTCATTCTGAATACCCTGTGGAGACATAGTGATGAGGAAATGATCGTTTTTATTGTTCTTGCCTTGGTTATCCACGGCCTGTATGTCCTGTGTTATGAATAAACAGAGCATTGCCACTTTCCAGTATTTCACAGAAAAAAAAAATTCTACTTTAGGAAAAGGAAAACAGTGAAGACAAATTAGAGCTTTATTAGAATGTGACCTTGGGTCTCACATTATTTCTCCATCTGTTAATTCACCCATCTATTCCCTCATCTATCCTTTTGTCATTCATTCAGTGAGATATACTACACCCTTCCCTTTTTCCTGTTTCAGCTTATTCATGAAAGTCTCTCATCTCCCCATGATCATACCTCTTTTTTTGATAGGGACAATGCTCAGTGCTCAGCAAGCATCCTTAGACATAAGAATCACAGCTGATCCTGTTTTCTGCAATGGCTTTAAGGCCCAGAGGTTTTGCGACCAACCTCACAGCTTGTGAGTGACAGAGCTAGGTTCCCAGTTTATGTTTCTCAGAATGTCAATCTAGGGCTTCTGTCTGCCGTTCCATTTCTCATATTCTCTAAGTGGAAAGCACTCTTGCTGCAGGCTAGCGTATCATGATGTGTGGGAGTGTGGGACCCGCACCTGAGAAGGCTTCAACATAGGAAGTTTTCTGATTCCAAATGTACAGACAATATTTGCATCATGGGATTGCCAACAGGAAATTGTGATGAAGAAACATGCATGCACTCTGCTTAATGAATGAAAGTAGCCACTTAGAATTACTTTTCTTAGACAAAAAAAAGTGCTTTTGAGTTTCCTTCTCTTGTTTCTTTTGTGAATGATATTGATTAGTTAAGTACCTATGGATATCCAAGATATCTCTCTGCCTTACCTAAACATCTGACAGGTACAGATCAACAGACAAGCTTTCCCACATTTGTTCACTCATACAAATCCACACAGATTCATAGCAACTTGGAAATGACTGGTGGAGTGGTCTTCTCGGATTTATAAAACACCATCATAGATGTCAGATATTTTGTCTTTGCAGAGAGATAAGATCTCGTTGGGGGGAATGACTTGAGAATGTTTCATTCCTGGAAATCTAAGATGCTATTTTTGAAAAGACAGCTTGACTCAGTCTCAATAGTAGACTTGGTTAAATAAATTAAAATGAACGTTGGAAAAATTAGAGAAAAGAGGTATTGTTTACTACCAGACCTTAAAGGGAGCCAGAAGAATTAAAATCTGATACACAAAAGGGTATTCAAAACCTCATAAGCTGCATGCAAATGTGTTCAATTGTTTCTTTGAATTAATGTCTAATTTTATATTGCTACCTGATAATATATTTTCATTTTTCGTGCATTACCAAGTACATGTAGTATATGTCTATATGTCTATATGCATGTGCACATGGAGACCAAAGATCACACTTGGGTGTTATCCCTCAACTGTTGTCCATCGTTTTTATTTGAAATGCCACTGGCCTGGAACTAGCCATGGAGGCTTGGCTGACTGGCTGTTGTTTCCTAGGAAATTTGCTGTTGTCAAGTCTCCAGTACTGGGATTACAAGTATGCACCATGGAGCCTGGTAGTCTTCTTCACACATGGGTTTCTGGAGATCAAATTCAGGACCCTGTGCTTGTAAATTAAGCTCCTCACTGAGGGAACCCCTGCCACAGCTCACGATAAATGTCAATCACATTAATAATTTCATGCAACAGAAAGCCCTTTAAAGAATCGTAATTTGTATGTGATAGACTCATTTTGTCTCTTTCCTTTGAATTAAAAGTTACTGTAGAGTTAGAAAGCCCATGGATAATATAGATTAAGAACTATGACCCACATTTATAGTATGACTATACAATGATTTGTGGGACAAACCCAGGAGAGATTTTTTTTAAGGAGAATAAATTAACTTTACTTAGCACAACCCATAACAGAGATGTATCTGATAATAGTTACTCTAATTAGAAAAAAAATAAGGAAGAGAATAATAAAACTCACTCATAATGCTTTCAAAATCCCTCTAAAATACTTAAAATATTGGAAAGTCCCAGAAGTCATGGCTTTAATTAAAGAATGTTCTATATGTGTGCCTTATCTCTATAAATTGCTTTAAGCATGGGGGGGGGAATTGGAGGGGAAAAATGTGTTTTGGGGTTTTTTTTAGTGTGAATTTTTTTTTATTTTTTATTTTTATATATACGCTTTGTTTAACAAGGTCCCAGGGATTCTCTCTTGCATGAAGGACAAGTGTGCCTCTCTGAACACTGGGACTTTTCTTTGCCCTCAATTGTTTTATTTGCTGTTCTTCATGTGAAGGATTGAGGCAGGAAAGGCCCCAAAATGTAGGTTCATTCTTTTGTTCATTTTTCTCTTACAGATAATGACAGCACTGCTTCCAAGTTCTCTCAAGGTTTCTCTTAAGCTTAGAATTTTAACCTCTTATTTCAACCTTGCTTTTTATTTTCTTGACCATCAACCATGATTGTACTAATAGCCTTTGCTTTTGTAACATTTGAATTATGTGTATGTGTATTTGTGTGTGTGTGTGTATGTGTGTGTGTGTGCTGAAGAGAGAGAAGATGGAGAAAGAGAAAAAGAGAGGCATGAAGATAGTAAAGAAAAGGAATATTTTTTTTTTAGAATTGCACAGGTATTAATTCAACAAGGACCATTAATCTCTCCTCACCCAAATTTCAAATTTTATAGAGAACATAAGCACATGCCACATGAGATAAAGGAAAACTCCCAAGATTAAATAATTTGCCCACATTTGTGGAAAACCCAACATGCAAATTCGGGTCACATTCACTCAATATTACAATTCAGTTACCTTCTAGTCATTAACTTTAAAAGGATTTATTATATATTTATGTGCATGCACACATGCAATGCAAGTGCCCACAGAGGCCAGAAGGGGGCGCAAGATTGCCTGGAGTGAGTGTTCTAGGAAGTCAGTTGTGCGGTCCCTCTTCTAGCCTGAGCTCTGGAACTAAATTCCAGCCCCCTGAAAGAGCAGCAGGTGCTCTTCACAGCTGAGCCATCTTTCTGGCCCTTGCATTTTATCTTTTAACTGATTAGGGGAAATGCCAGTGGTGAGGCTAATGAGATATTACTCATAACTCACGTATACCAAATATTTAGATCTGGAGGAATCACAAACAAAAACGTATCGATGAAATTTTGACAAAGAACTAGGTAAGGGCAAATAGTTTCATTTTGTGTTTGATGTACTAGATAGCAATTGTTTATCAGATAAAAGTATTCTGAGTGATCTCGCCATCTCATGTTATCTGTACCAAGTCTAACCTTCCTAAATCTCAGTAGTTCTCTTGTGATAGAAGGGTTAGAAGTTGGCTAAAATATAAAATACACATAAGATCAAATTTGTGAGGGTCATTTTATCATAGAACAGTCTGGATTTTCAGTTGTATCACTGACACTCGGACATATCTCACATGCTACTCTTTGTTATCAGTACCTAGTTAGAAACATGAGACCGCACCACGCTGTCCCACAGACTAACTTTTTGTGGCCCATGGCGAGTACCAGAAGGATGCAGAAGACCGTCCGTGCATACGCATGTCTGTCAGTATCTTATCTTCTCCTCTTTATTGCTCTTTACATCCCTGTGTTCCAGTGTGCTGAGAAGCAGCCTTCTGTGTGGCATTCCTTTAAATTTCAGTTAGTAAAACTTATAAGAGCTATTAATAGAATGCCAGTTCAGAACAAAGAGTCATGAAAATTCCTCCAAAAGTACAGAGATGTTTAAAGACAGTGAATCGTCTCTGGATCTCTGATCTGAGTTCTGTGTCCTCTCAGCAGATAAGCTCTGACACAGAGCAGGCAAACCTCCAGATAAGCTCAGTGAATGGATCTTTGACAGACAGCTCAAGAAATACTCATTTGGAACTATGGTCGTCAAGAGTTTGAGGACATGGTCTTCATTTTTTCACAACATTTTGAATTTGTTGATACAAAGAACAATTCCGATGTTGGTAATGTTTTTATTTGCATACGTGTGTGTGTGCATGTGTGTTATAAGTGCATTGTGTGTGACTGGGTGCTCTCACACATATGTAGAGGCCTGTTTCACTTTGTGGAACTGTTTTATTCTTTCCGTCTCAATGTGGGGTCTGGATATCGAACTCAGGTCATCAGGCTTGTGTGACAAGTGCTTAACACACTGAGGTATCATTACAGCCATTGTCCTTGTTTCAACGCGGTCAGTCACTTCAACAACCTAACATTTTGAAGAGGCTAGGATTGACCACACAGTTCTTTATAGAAACTTTAATTAAAACTATAGCAATAACATCACTCTCCAGTTATATAAATGGAAAATAAATGTATGTATAATACTATGTATTTGTAATTAATAATACATTACTTCAATAACTGTGATGATGACAGAGCTGTACAATAATACAAGTGGCAGTGAACACATATGCAGAACATATATAGAAACAGAGTCTCTGCCAAATTAAAAGTCACTCTTAACATATTGGTTGGCAAGTGTTTGCAGAGCTGAAATGTGTAAATTAGGGACTCACTGTAGTCTGCTAGCCCAAAGTGAAAACCAAAGTGCTTTTCATCTTGCTAATGAATGCTGCATGTCTGATGCAGCTTCAGAAAATCTGTACCACCAAGTCCAGTGGGAAAAGCAGCGGCATGGGTGTTGAGAACTGAGACACACTCTATTCTGTTGCAATTTCAATGGAGAAATGTATCTATCATTAGTAAGTCCCATAAAGCCACAATACAAAATGTATCACTGAACTTCTAATGTTCCCATGTCTACATTGTTTAGACATTTCATGCGATTTCAGAGACTTCTAGATCATGCTGTCAAGAAGCTAGTGGACAGTGCTAGTTTTCAGAGCTTAGCTACTTGTCCATGCCAAGACCAGCACAGTCCTTGTAATCCAGCATTTAAGTATCTTTAGAATCTAATAATAAGACTGTGTGCTTGGATACAGTCCTTTCTTTGTACTTGATGCTTTTAGAATGTGTTTTTAAGATGTTGGTAGCCTGTGGTGTGCTGGAGTATCAATACAGGCCACAGGAGAAGAGCAGGGAGAGAGAGTGGCAGAGTCCACATCTCCACAGCTCTCTTCATCCTGTCTGTTTCTTTTCTCTCTCCTGCCCACTGAGAGCTGTCTTTGGAATTTAGCTCGCTCTACCTGTGGGGTGACCACTGTGTGCTGCTCCACTGCGCTCCTGGCTCCTCTTGGACCTCCCTCAAAATGAAGTCAGTTGTTCTAGTGAAGGAAGCACTTGCTGTGCAAGGATGAAGTCCAGGATTTAAACCCCGCAAACCTGTGTAAACCCATGCAGGCCTGGCAGGAGGATGGTCTAGCCAAGCTAGACTACCTGAATGAGTGAGTTCTAGGATCAACTAGAGAACCTATCTCAATAAATAAAATATCAGAGAAGATTCCCAGTGTCAACCTCAAGCCTTCACAAATGTGAACACTCATATGAACATATGTGCACACATACAAACACACATAGCGTGAGAGAGAAACAGAGAGAATTTCAAGCATACAATTGATTAATGTCCATTTTTAAGGGTAAAACTGTAGGCAAGCTAGGACTGTATCTAGACCTTTGCTCTGCCTAAAAGATAGCATTCAATATCAAAATGAGGAAAGTGTTTGCTACGGCCTGGAGTCAATTACAGCACAGTTTGAGCTACCGTTAAACAGCAACAGTTGCCCAAATGGATTCTATCTGAAATAAACTGTGAGTCATTTTCTTGTTTTATTTAGTTGGCATATTTACTATTTCAAATGGATCGGTATATGCATTCTGTTGGTTATGTGGAAAAGGTACATTGTGGCGGGAAATAATTTAAATTCGAACCAAAGAGTACAATCTCGGTGCTATGTTTTAAAACTCTAAGTAAGTTATCCCCAATCATCACCCACAAAGCATTTTCACATGTAAGGTCTGTGCATGGTGAGGGATGGGTTGTTGGCTGCAGGGGCGCATAAGGCTGTGACCACTGTGGAGGTCATGGGACACATGGTGTGTCGGTACTCACTCTTTGACATGGGGCCTCTTTAGTCCTCTCCACTGTGTACACAGGTTAGCTGTCCCAGAGGCTTCTGGGAACTCTCCTATACCTATCACCCATCACACTGTTGAGACACTCGGATGACAGATGCATGCCATGTGGCTGCCTCTGTGGGATTCTGGGGAATCTACGTGAGGTTCCCACTGAGCATCTCCCAAGACCCTTCTGTGAGCATGTCATAGAAATCAAGAGATGATTTTTTCTTTTTTTCTTTATTAATTACACTTTATTCACTTTGTATTCCCCCCCCCCCATGGTTCCCTCCTTCCTCCCATCCCAATCCCTCCCTTCCTCCACCCTCTGCATGCATGCCCCTCCCCAAATCCACTGATAGGGGAGGACTTCTTTTTCTTCCTTCTGATCCTAGTCAATTAGGTCTCATCAGGAGTGGCTGCATTGTCTTCTTCTGTGGCCTGGTATCGAGAGATGATTTTACAGGAAGGTTCACGTATGTGAGGGGATGTCCATGCATTTTTCTCTTTGTTCAGTCATCATGTTTTTTGTTGTTGTTGTTGTTGTTTAATTTTCTGAACTACGTTATAAGTCAATAGGCAACACACCTAGGAAATGACATTTTCAAAGTATGGAGGAGGAACTAATGGGTTAAACTACAACCGGTGACCAGTATGGAAGATCAAGGAGAGTACATGAATACTCTTTGAGATACTTGTTTTAGGATTTCTTTGTTAGATAGATAGATAGATAGATAGATAGATAGATAGATAGATAGATAGA
>NW_026596069.1:13174099-13244349 GCF_907164565.1 Psammomys obesus
AAGATAAGATAAGATAAGATAAGATAAGATAAGATAAGATAAGATAAAGGCTGGTGGCCCAGGTTTCCCAGAATGCTAGAGAAGAGAACCCCAGTGTCCTCAATGCATTGTCCTGACATAACACACTTAAAGAGAACTTCCCAGGCTGTGGTTAAAAGGCTTAGGAGAAAGCCTAAGGGCTGTGCCCTCTAAACCCTTATCTTCCATCTGCATACTGGATCTTAGACTATGAACACCCCCCCTCGTGTGTGTGTGTGTGTGTGTGTGTGTGTGTGTGTCTGTATACATTCCCCAAGTACACCACACTTCTCCACCTGTTTTCTCATGGCAGGAAATATCAAGAAAAGTATCTTTTGTTTTTTCTACAATTAGAGATAAAAGGTTTAAATTACAGGCACATAGTAGAAGTAATGTTTTTCTATGATGGAATTTCAGTCAAAGGATAATCTATTGATCTACCCATCAATCTAGTCCTCTGAGAAATGACTTGCAGAGAGCCTGTGTACATATAGATAGCTTGGGGGTTTTCTGTCAGGAGCTGAAAGGTACCTTGAGGGTTTCAGACGACAGAGTTTGAAGATTAGATAATTCTCTTCAGAGTGATAGTATGATAGTCCCTTCACTGTGTGAGCAAAATCCCAGGGCACCCGTGACGGCACACAGCCTTGCTTCATCAGAACTAACCTGCTTGCTGGTCCCTCCTAGTGTTAAGGATGTCTTCACTGATGTGAGCTTTTGCCTTTTCACATTAAATTGCTCTTTTTGAAAAATATCCTTTCACATGTTTTTTACAAAGTAAGTCTCCTGTGGCTAGATGTACTTTTCCCTATTAGTTTTGATAAGTGAAGAGAACAATGATGTTGAGCCTTTCTTTTAAAAAGTCCCCAGAAGTAAATAGATGGGATTAAACTATCTTCAGGTTCAATCTTTTTGAACCTTGCTTTCTGGGTTCTCCCGCTACGCACCGTTCACTCCCTGTGATTACGCCCACAACCAGCCAATTGCTAAGTATAGATGATAAATGATTTCTCTCATTTAGCCCTTAACCTCTTGCATAAGAAATACTTTTAGGGCTGAAGAGCTGACCAAGCGGGCATCATAGCTTGCTATGCAAGCATGAAGAGCCAAATTAAAACTTCAGGCCAGGCTGCATGTATCTGCAGCGTCAGCAATAGGGTGGGAATAGAGGCAGGTTCCTGTAGCTCACTGGCCAGCCAGCGTAGCGGAAACAGCGAGCCTCCAGTTCCATGGACAATAGCAACACAAGGCGAAATACAATTGAGGAAGACACCCCAACACCCTACTCTGGCCTTCTTCATATGTGCTTGTATGGGTGTGCATACATGAACATTAACATGCATATATATCACCTACTCACAACACACACATGCATATACAGGCACACTGGTAATTCTCATCCCAACTGATACACCGTAAGCCAAAGCCTGGTGTTCTGGTTTCTGTTGGGTTAGAAATGACTAGTATGTAAATGTATTTTGAGCAATCATCCCCAGAACGTCTTCAGAAACTATAAAGATTGAGGGCGTTTATACCTATATATGCTCTGTCGTATCTGAATTCTGTTATTAGTCAAACAAAACATATAACTTGTAAATGTGTTCACATACCTCAATTTACTAAATAAAATTCATCACAGACATGACAGCCTGAAGCAATACCCATATCTCAGAGTTCTATCATTGAGGGTTTCAGGCAGACTCCACTGGATCTACACCACAAGGCGGATAGCACAGTCACAGCTTGGTTAACCTGAAATCAGGATGGTTCGGGAAATAATCCAATTCTGAGTTTGTCTGACTTACTGGCATAGTTTAATCCCTCTGGGTGGAGGACCAAGGCTCTCATTTCTCTGCTGCCCCTCAGCGGGATGTCTGCCAGTGCCTTAGGTTACCCTGAAATTGTTTGGATGGAGCGTGGTCATCTTCATTTTCAGGCCATCGGTGCTTTGGGTCGTTTTGCTTCTCTGTACTCGTTAGAGGACAGTTCTATGTTAGTGTATCTGGGGTTTGTTCGTTGGCTTTGTGTTTTAGTCATTGCCTCCTATATGCAGGCTAGGCCTTCCAAGTGCTTGGGTTACACATGGATACCCCTCCCCCCTTTTGTTCCTGGAATACCTCTGTGATTCTAAGGGCTCACAGGATTGATTAGCCAGGTCATTTACACAACCTCCCTGTCTGAGATCAGCACATAACACAGCATGCTTAAGGGAGTAATGTTTGGTGATATTTGCAGGCTCTGGAAATTAGGGTGAGGAACAGGAGATTTGAGGACTATAAGAGTATGGAATCTAATGTCTGATGGGAAACATTGTGTGAAGGTGTGACTTTGTATATTCAGTGCTTGGTTGCTAAACAGGCAGAGAGCTAAGTACTACGTGGCTCTTGGTATTGTTATTTCTATGTCCCATCACCGGGCTCATATTTTGTAAATATTTGTCCTTCCTCACTTACCTATTGCTTGTAATAAAGATCTGATGGACAATAGCTGGGCAGGAAGTGGAGGACGGAACTCCCAAGAGAGAGCTAGAGGCATGCTGGGAGAGGAAAACAAAGGCAGGAGTTTTGAGAACAGACAGGAGAGGAAATAGATATGAGCAAGAGCAGATGAGTAGGAGCTAGTTATGTTGTGGGTCACAGAAGAATAGTTGGGTTAAGTCTAGATGGTCGCTAGAAATCTACCTAGGTAAAAGAACTAAGCTTTGAAAATATTAGAACGCCTCTTGTCAGTATTTCTACTGCTGGGAGGTCCAAAGGTCCTGCTATAGATGTTTATGAAAACGAGTTTAGAAACATGTGTAAGGATATAAAAAGTCATAGGCTAGCTCTCCTATGGACACTCCCAGTGTGGTATGATCTCCTGTGGCAGTCTACGTCTATAGTTATTGCATATCTGCCTCATGCCTATCGAAATGGGCTGAAGTAGATAAAAGAGCTTTCTTCCCAGTAGTCACACTTGAATGCTTCTAAGACAGAGACAATTACTCAACAATCGGATGACTTCAAAACAGTAAACATATCAATCGAATGCTTCTTTAGAAGTTGAATAAAAATGGAATCTCTATAACTTCTAATCTTTGCTTTTCCCTATATCTTGATGGTAAGAGAAGCATATTAAATGTTTCAAATGTGCTATTCAATTATATCTCACCCATGGCCTCTGATGTGCTGTCTCATCAGCTATAACACCCTCTGGTGTTTTGACTGTATTCTCTTATGTAGTTTGGCATCACGTCAACATTCACGTCACGTATCTGTTCTGTTTTCTTAGATATTCTTACTGGCTTTGATGGGTTGTCTTTGTGGTCATCCTCAAGTGACTGCTAGATTTTTAGTGGACTTATGTATATTTTTACGGAGTCATGGTGTTCATGGGAAGGAAATTTCTCATACCACCATATTTTTTATGTCAAATTAGGTGTCCTAATTTGCTTTCTGTTGCACCAAAAAAATCTTGTGAGGAAAGGACTTATTTCAGCTCACATCTCCAGGTCACAGTCTATCATTAAGGGAATTCAGGACAAGAGCCCAAGCAGGAAATGGAGAAGAGGCCAGGAGGAATGTTGGTCATTGGCTCCTCACTTCCTTGCTTCTGCTCAGCTAGCTTTCTTATCTAGCCCAGGACCTCATGGCTTTGGATGGCACTACCTACAGTGGACCAGGCCCTCTTACATCAATTAACAATCAAGAAAACACACCACAAACATGCCCATAGTCAATCTGATCAAGGTAATCTTTTTGTAGAGACTCCCCCTCAGATTATTCTGAACTGTGTCATGTTGACATCTGAGGCTAACCGACACATAAGATTTTCTCCAAAGCAAGAGAAATATTTCACTCTAGTAAAATAAACTTTAAAATTTTAAAGTTGCCTTTTTCTTGGGTGGCAGTGGGAGAAAGAACAACTGTTTCACCATATAAAGCAAAACAAACACAGAAGTTGATAATCTATTGCAGCATGTCTACAGAAAAAAAAATGATCACTCACTAATATATAAGGATGTTAACTAGAAAAACAATTGAAGTTCAGTGGCAACAGTTTTCGTTCTTTCTAGGTGTTAGAAAATCCCTCATCCCTATTATACATTTTCTTTGTTTCACAGCTCCCCATTCTTTCAAGGTAGAAATGCCTATGCTTTTAAAGGCCTATGCTTCTCAATTAGAAGGGAAAAATACTCTGGCAGCTCATTTATGCACCTGGCTTATGGCTGCTATCCAACATGTGATACCATAACATCACACTTCACTACCCAATCTCATCTACCCAAAGACGCTTTTAACAAGGATTTCACATAAGCCACCTGCACATTCATTTTTCCAGATAAAATTAAAGGTACATATACCTTATTTCCAACTGTTGTATCCAGTGGTTGTACAGAGAAGACCCATTGTCCTGAAGTAAGGTGATTTATTTTTTAGCACATTAACAATAGAAATATACAATTGATAGACTAATTGATTTGTATAGTACCTAATGTATGTACACCAATATGGGTGAAACCTAGGGAAAAGAGTGAAACATTTGACAGTATCTTTGACAGTAATCAAAGATATCCAGATAAAGTTTGTAACCCAAAGTTTTACATCTGGTTCCAAACCACGGGTTGTATTGATAATGAGCAAACTTCACTGTACGTTCTCTAATTTAATTCCTTCTTGCAGACATTAAGTTACTCTGGGACTTGCTTGTGTTAAATCTTAGGCAAGGTCTTCTCTTTGCCAACAAGAATAGTCTTGATACCATCTTCCTTTCTGCAGAGCAGAACAAGGGGTGCTTCAGGTGTATAGAAGCTATGTCTTCTCTAGACACACCGTCTAACATGTTTTGCTCTTTGTCTGTCTGGAGGATCACCCCAGGTTCCATACAGAACACATGTTTGATCCAGATAGCCAGAGCACCCCTTCTCTGTCTAATGTAGTCACTCACCATCCCATGACATGCCAGGAGATTCTGTGTGGTAGATAGCCTCACAGGTGGTACTCAGTTATGAGGATCAAAGAGAAGCTAGCCAAGATTATAATCCAGCCAAGAACATTTGTTTCATACAAATACTTAGTACAGCTTAGTCCTTTGAGATATTTTCTGTTTCTTTTTAGTTCTTGAGAATAAAACACTTTCTGATTTATTATTGACAGAAAAAAATCTTAATTTGTTGCTGGGCTAAATGTCAAAGTAGGACAACGCCCTTTTGGATCACATTAATTTTAGCCTAAATTAAAATATTTCTTTTCAATATAACTTACTCTAAATCTGTTTGTTTGTGTGACTTAGTTATCAGTTTATAAAAGTTAATGTTAAAGATCTGAACCATTTCTTGTTGAAATTGTGAAATGCTCTGCCAATAGAATGACCATTTGAGACCGATACAAAGCAATATCTTGTTTCTGTTGTCCACTTAATGTGTTTGCAGATATGTATCCCTCCAGCAATTCTCTATCAGCTCTCTTTGAATACACTGGCTGCTGAGCAATAATAACCATAAGTCCATCTTAACCTTAAAATGAATTTTTTGTCATAGTAAATATTGTCTCCTAAATAGCTAAATATTGCAGTCTACTGTGTTGCCTTAGACTTAATTTCTCATAGCAAATACCTTCTCAGGTGCATGAATACCAGCCACACTTGCATTATTGCATTCTCTTATCTATGGTGTTGTTTAATCTATTTATTTGAATCAGTCTTTCTCTGTATCTCTGATATTTGTTTTGTGTCAAACAACTAGACAGGGTTCTGAAGAGGAGTACAAAGACATATCAAGGACTGGAGTCTGCACAGGACACACCAAGACCATGTTCTCAGCAAAAGGAGACTTATTCACCCCAGAGGGACAAAGAGCAGAGAATAAGAACCAAAGATAGGAGGCAGAGAACTAGGGAGAAGGGAAAAGGAACAAAAGATAGGGTAAGATATATTTTCCCCAGAGGGACAAGGGATGAGTCTCATAGGCAAATGGCAATTTATAAAGGGAAAAGGAGAAACCACCTGTTAGGATGAGTTGGTTTGTTTTGATTGGGCATGTTAATTAGGAGAGCCTGGAAGGGGGCTTTTGATTGCTAGACTTCAATACTATGCAAGCAGGACCTTGGTAGTTAGCCTCTGGAGGAGGAAGTAGCCAAATAAGGGAATAAACCTTGGTGACTAGCTTTAGGAATGTAGTTTAATGTTTTTTAGCAAAGCAGAGAGAATGAGACTGAAGGGGCAAGGCCTGCCAGAGTTATGTTTGCCATGCTCTGGCCTCCTTGAACCCTTCAACATATAAGGTGTATAATGCCTAGGGTCTGCTGAAATGGCTCAGTGGCTAAAGTGCTCACCAAGCAAGCATGAGGACCTAAGTTTAGAGCCTCAGAGTGTGAGTAAGTGCTGGTAATCCTATCATATCAGCCTCGGAATGTGGCGTCAGGTCTAGCCAGACTAGGCATGTGGAGGAACCCTAGGTTTGACTGAGAAATGGTGTCTCTGTCAGTTAGGTGGAATCATGTCAGGTTGGTTCCCATGAGCTCTAAGGCCTCTGTAAAAATCACAGGCAAAAACATGCATATGTATGCATGCATCACACACATATGCACACAGACACACATGCACACACATATGAACCATATAAAGACAGACATGAAAATAAAGAGAAAAGTTGTAAAATGCTTATCTCATGAAACTTTAAACTCCGTTGGTTAATAACACACATTTTGAAAACCAAAGTTAGAAAAGCCTTGTGAGAAAGAGAAGTAAATTAACTTCCACTGATATGTGGGGGAAAAGGACTTGAAAAGCAGCAATGGTGATAATTATTTAGGTACAATTTAAGACAAATAGGTTAATTACCTCAAGAACACCTGTTCTGTAGTCTGTGGACAGATCGAGGCCATGCCATGCACATGCACTCACATACACATGACAATTATTATCATGTCAAATTGAAAATATTGAAATGGTATACACACCAAACTCCATCAAATACTCAAGTCTGTAAAATACCAAACAAACCGACAAGTAAACTTCAAATAGTATTTTGCAGATAAGACAATAAGCCACTGAAATTGTTCATGTTCATTTACAAGACAGAATCATCTTAGAGTCGTGGAGTAGTTTTGTCATGGGTCATTTGATAGTGGCTTAGAGGTCTCACAGATATAAATGGCCTCTCCTGAGACTAGACTGATGTCACCAATTAATTTCTCCAAGTTCCTTCCTTTGGAGACTTACTAAATTATCAAAGAAACAAGAATCCAGGGCAAAGCACTCACCGTTCTTTGAGATCCACACCCGCGTTGTATCATTTAGTTCTTCGCCTGCCTCGGGAGCTGCTTGTGAGACATCTAAATAGCATTAGCTTCAACCAATAACATTATGTATAAGCATGTATCTTTTGTCCTTCAAACTCTCCCTCCTGAACTAAGCCTTCCCTGACACCTTGGTGTCATGGTGCTCATTTTACCTGACTTAAATTGTCCCTAAATAATTGTAACCATCACTTCCAGGTTATGAAATATGGAAGTGCTGGGATATATGTGATTTTTCCCTCATCTGGAGATGCTTCTATATTAATTTTACCTTAAATGAAACTTTGATTTAAGGTGAAATTAAACAGGAACTGGTTACTGTTTTGCTCATAACTTGCTAGTTTTGCTTTAGCCTACAAGGTTTTATACGATTTGTCTTTTGATTTACCGTGCCCAATGGAATAGGTTGTCCAGTCTGACTGTTTGACAGAAGTTTGTTTATTTTTAGTGTCTATTTTACTTTGTGTATGAGTATTTGTCTGTAGATATGCATAGGCACTGCATGCATGCAGTGCCTACAGGAGCCAGAGGAAGGGAGTCAGCCACCCTGAACTGAAGTTGCAGAAGCCATGTAGGTGCTCTAAAAAAAAAAAAAAAAACAGTCCATGCTCATGCCCCCTGAGTCACACATAATACTAAGTAAATAATCAAGATTGCTTTTGTTGATACATAAAAATTAGCTTCATAGATTGATCATTGTGTTGAATTTTAGTTATATGTCTGGAAGGAGCTACCTTGTATCTATGCATTTTCTATATTACCTTCTTACATTAAATCTAATTTTCAGAATGAATTAAGTACTACCAAACAAAAGCAATGAGGCAAGATTACCTTCTGCAGTATTACTTTAGGAAAAAAAAAAAACTCACCAGGGAAATGCAAATCAAAACGACCCTGACATTGCACCTTACACCCATCAGAAGGGCTAAGATCAAACACTCAAGTGACAACACATGCTAGATAGGATGTGGGGAAAGGGGAACCCTCCTCCATTGCTGGTGGGAATGTAAACTTGTACAACCACTTTGGAAATCAATTTGTCGCTTTCTAATATAATTAGGAATAGTGGTACCTCAAGATTCAGCTATACCACTCCTAGGCATATATCCGAAAGATGCTCAAGTATACAACAAGGACATTTGCTCAACCATGTTTGTAGCACCTTTATTTGTAATAGCCAGAATCTGGAAACAACCTAGATGTCGCTCAAATGAGGAATGGATACAGAAATTGTGGTACAGTTACACAGTGGAACACTACTCAGCTATTAAATACAAGGAAATCATGAAATTTGTCGGCAAATAAATGGTGGGAACTAGAAAAGATCATCCCTAGTGAGTTATCCCAGAAGCAGAAAGACACACATGGTATATACTCACTTATATGTGAATATTAGACAAATAATATAGGATAATTATACTAAACTCTGTACAACTAAAGAAGCTAATCAGGAAGGAGGACCCTGGGTAATATGCTCAAATTTCATTCAGAAAGAAAGGCAAATGGGATGGTCATCGTAAGAAGGTGAAAATAATGATCAGTACAGGAGCCTCCACCCAGCAGGGTATTAAAGCGGATGCTGACACACATAGCCAAACTTTGGGCAGACTGCAAGGAATCCTATGAAAGAAGGGGAAATAGAAAGACCTGGAAGGGTCTGTGGCTCCACAAGGAGAACAACAGAACCAAAATATCTGGGCCTAGGTGTCTTTTCTGAGGCTGATATTCCAATCAAGGACCATTCATGGGGATAACCTGGACCCCCTATACACAGGTATAGCCCATACCAGCTCAGTCTCCAAATGGGCTCAGAGCAGGGGTTTGTCTCTGACATGAACTCAGTGGCTGGCTCTTAGATTACCTCCCCCTGAGAGGGGAGCAGCCTTACCAGGCCACAGAGGAAGACTGTAAAAGACAATCCTGATGACACCTGATAGGCTAGGGTCAGATGGAAGGGGAGGAGGTCCTCCACTATCAGTGGACTGGGGAAGGGGCATGGGAGGAAATGAGGGAGGGAAGGAAGGAGGGTGGAATTGGGAGGGGAGGAGGGGAGGACTACAGCTTGGATACAAAGTGAATAAATTGTAATAAATAAATTATATTTTAAAAACTGAAGGCATTGTTTTCTCACTCTCAGTAAATCAATTTTATGATTTAAAAACCAGTGTTCTGTACCTTTTCAGTGTTTCTTATACCTGCATTTATTTACCACAGTAAATGTGTCCTTGGTGTGAATATTTTGACTTCAAGCCTTGGCTTCACTTTCCTGTACACATTCAAGGTTATATTGTCAAATTGTATCTAACCCAAAGAAAACTGTGCTATGCAAACAAAAGTGACATTTTTAAGCTAATCATTTATCATTTGAAACAAGGTTTCATTTGGTAGCCAGGTCTCAAACCCATCATCATCCTTGCTTTAGCTTGTTAGACGCCAGGATTGTAACATTTTAAACTATTCTAATATTTTTTTTCCTGTCTTGGGAGCACAGGACCTCAGTAGTCAGGCTTTTAATTCTTGTATGTAAAATGACAAAAGATGGAAGTGAGAACAATCTGTTTCCTACTGTAGAGAGAGGCTCTGAAGTGGGAGGGGAGATTTGTTCCCATCTGTCATGCCTGTGTGTTTAAATTTTGCAAGAGACCCTGAGAGTACATAAGCCATGCATAGACACTAAGACCCTTGTGCCTGACCTCACTTTGCAGACAGATTTTTAAAGAACTTCTAACTTCTTTTTCTTCTGTGTATAAGGTGGTATCTCTTGGTATAATATTATCCACATTTATATCTTGGATTCAAAGTTTGCTTCATAGTAAGATATATATATCAAAGATCTATCAAAGAACAACTTATCCTAAATGAATAAATGTAATGCATAATGCATTTATGGGGAAAGATAACAAAAAAAGAAAAGGTTGTTTAGAGGTGCAAACATTCGATCCAGATTTTAAGAGTAAGATTCCAGGATGGAACTTAAAGAGCCCAGCTTTACTGTTCATTTTCTCAAGGCAGCTGGCCTAAAGGGCACGATGAAGAGCTACGGAGAATGACTAAAAGTCAGATACTTAACGAGTGTTTACCTGTGTTAAAAGTCAGATACTTAACAAGTGTTCAAAGTAGTCCTAGTGTTCCGAGATCTTTGCTATCTGGTGGCTGGAATGGGGAGTAGAAGAGAAAGGATAAGATGGACAGCCTTTTTGGTATTGCAACCTTTTCTGCGGGACCTAGGGCGGAACTAAAAGGCACAAAGTAAGTCTCCACAACACCAAAACCACTCCACCAGAGCCCATCTAAGGGTACATTACATCCAAATATCTCCCCGCCCTCGCCATGTCGGTTTCCACACTATCCTGTCACCACATTCCACATTCTCGTCTGTTGCTAGGTTCCCTGGCCACCCCTGTTCACCCAAGCTCCAAGCGCTGTTTATCCTTCAGACTTCATACAGAGTCTTGGTTCTGATGCTATGGTACCTGGGTCGAATCCTTCAGAGAAGACCCATCCACCTGGAAGCGAGGATCCGGAAGCCCCTCCCTTCAACTCACACTACAAATAGACTCTTCTCTCAGTGTAGCTAGCAGCCTGTTAGCCTCACGCCAGCAGCCAAGGTGGATGGAGTCCACTGCATTGGGTAAGAAGGCAGAACGCCTCCTTGAGAGCAGTGAACTGATGTGAGTTGTTAATGCTAAACCGGAGAATTTAAGATCTGCTAATGTGGTTGAATGAGGCAAGACAATAAAACATTGTTAATTCATCCTCTAATACTGAATCAGTGCTCTACATTGATTTATTTAAATGAAAACATTTGATATTTATTTCAAATTTATTTTTTTTAAACTTTAGCATGTTACTGTTAACCATTTAAATTACAATTTATGTAAGCATATCTAATACAAATAAGTGCAATTTACTGATTTGTTCTATAAAACACATTGATTTACCGAGGAATCAAATATGTAAAGCTATTGAGTTTAGTTACCTTGGTAACAACTGGAGTAAAGTACTCCATCTAAAAATATTTCTCACATTTCTTATATTTTATATGGAAATTATAATTAAATTATTTCTGTAAAAGAGTCTTCCAAATGGTAATTCTCATCTAATCTAATGTGTAAATAAGTTTATATCTGCACTAAATCATTTATCATGATTTCAGATTACAGAAAAAAACCATAGGTTTAATTGTTAATTATAACAGAATTTGGATTTGCTTTATGCTAGCATAGATTTGAATTAAAAAGTAATACTAATTTAGGTTATTTATTCTCTACTGGTAAAGCATTCTTACCAGAACAGGGAATGTTTAATATATTTTTAGAGGATTCTAGTGAACAAAAGTTAGCACATCTGTTTATAAATGAAATAATTATATTTAAATATATCTATTGTGCTCTCTTTAGACTTTCCTTGAATGAAATAACAACAAAACAAATAACCCACTGTGTATTAGCATAAATGCTCGAATTAGAATACAATAGCACACGTATTTTCCCAAATTACTTTTATAGATCATTCCCTTTAATTCTGTGTTTAAAAGTACTACACATTTCATTGATAAAAGGTTGGTTTTGTTTTCTCAAACAAACAGCTGTGGAAACCGCCATGGTACTGTTGTGAGCAGTCTCTTGAGTGTGCCTGTGTATATTTTCTCTGTGCATACCCTTTGCTTAAACCATTTTATTTAAATTCATACTAAGTATCTTTCATTCCCATTCTGGGACGCTCTATGTCCCCTTCCTCCTCATCACTGTTCTGTTCTTCCTCTCCCTGCCTGTCCTGGCCTTCAGAGATGCCAACTTTGATGGTTTCTGATTCTTTTAACTGATCATCCTTCAACTCTCGTTTTACCTTCTTCATTCCCTGGTCTTCATAAAAGTATGAGTAATGTCTTTAAAAAAGAATTTTAAAGACAGGGTCAGGTGTGTACCTGTCACCTAGCTAAGGTAGGAAGAGGATGCTGAGTTTAAAGCCAGCCTGATTTATGGGGAGAGATACCATCTTATAAGGCAAAACAACATCAGCAAATATTTTCTCCCTGTCACCTCCCAAAAGAAGTATAAACTATTCATATTTGCTCTGAGTGCCCACTCCTCTAACAGAAGCATCATTTCCTGTTCTATTATTCCCTTCCTTCTTTTCCCATTCCGTTTTTTGTACTCACCATGATCTCTTGCCCTAAATAATCTTCCGTTCATGACTTTCTTCATGCTGATTGTCCTACAGGGAAGATTCCCAACATCTTCAACCTGGCAGATACTTCCTATCTTTAGGAGTTCAAATGAATCAGCACAATTTCAGAAGTTTTGTTTCTTGTCCTAGATAGCAACTTTATTTCTCTGTATTATACTTACTTTTCTGTCCCTTTAATTATTTGTGAACTCACTGAAAGCACAGTTTGTATAGACTAAATATTATATATATATATAAATATATAAAAAAGTAATATATATATATATATATATATACTTATCTGTTGGATAAGTAAATAAATGGACCCATTTTAGAGTTTCAGTGAGTATTCCTATGAATGGAATTGAATAAAAACATCAACTATTCCATCAACAATGCATATTGTACATTATCCAGAAGTGTACAGAATCACAGTGCATTCTATTCCTCTTATTTATTTATATTCTTATGGTTAATTTTCATTAATACCCTTGGAGAGATAGCTTCTCAGATCTGTTCTCTATAGCCTTATATAGTCCATGGTAATTTGACATAAGAAAAGTAGAATGTAATTATTTTGTGTAAATTTTATTTATAGATTTTTATTTTATATATTGAAATAAAATCAATCACCCTAGCTAGATTTTCCTATTAAATACTTCATGAACCACATTTCCCTAAATAGTAAAAGGAAATATGAGTAGTGTATATTATCCTATTTTACCTATTAACCCATTTTTCTATTTTTGTAAATCTTTGCCATTTCTGAATATTTTTTGCTATTCCAATCAATACTAGTACTACACACAAAGTTTAAACTGTCTCCTCTTAGATAAGCCCAGCACTTGGGAGGCAGAGGCAGGCAAAGCAGCCTTGTCTACAGAGAGCATTCCAGGATAGCCAGGGCTACAGTGGGAAACCCTGTTTCAAAAGACAAACAACAACAATAACAACAAAAGCAAGCAAGAAGGAAAAGTTACTAAAGTATAATGCCTGGGGCAAAATTTGTTTTAATATATTTTACATAAAAACTTAACACTCATGAATCATGTAACAAGGTAGTCACCTGGATAGGAGCTTCTATTTATTAGTGAATTGCCCTCTTGTCTGAATATTCCTTTTATATTTATTATTTTTCAAGACAAGGTTTCTGTGTAGCCTTGGCTATCCTGGACTCACTTTGTAGACTAGGCTGGCTTTGAACTCACAGAGATCTGTCTGCTTCTGAGTGCTGGGATTACAGATGTGCACCACAGCACCCAGCTTAAAGATCTATCATCTATCTATCTATCTATCTATCTATCTATCTATCTATCTATCTATCTATCTATCTATCTATCTATCTATTATGTATTGAATGTTATGTCTGCATATACACCTGCATGCCAGAAGAGGGCAACATATCTCATTATAAATGGTTGTGAGCCACCCTGTGGCTCTTGAATTCAAGACCCCTGGAAGAGCAGCCAGTGCTCTGAACCATCTCTCCAGAACTCCTGAATGTTCTTAATGAAAGAGTCAAATTTTTGCAAAGCAATTGGCAGTTATCCCATTCTCTTTGTCAACTTGACTTTTTTTTTTCAGATTGATTTTGATATTGGACTATTTTCTTTTTTAAAAATTTGATATCATGTTTGTGCTTTAGTGTGTTTACTGGATTAAAAAACAACAGTTGCTGCTTCAAACCAAGCTTACCACTTAGTTAAATTACACGTATGAGTAAAATCAGAGGCACAACACCACACACCTATCAGAACTTAGCCGACACTAGTTAGAGATGATCTAGCATATTACTTAAACTATAAACCTTCCTTCCCAACAGATGACTCTGCTGCAGAGAGCTTTAATGGCAACGAGGCTCTGGGGCACAGCTCGGTTGCTTCAGGGGGAGCACATGGCAGGGAGACTGGGGACTCCAGCAGTGATGGCAAAGCCGGGCTGGAGCAGGAGGAGCAGCCACTGAACCTGAGCGACAGCCCCCGTTCTGCACAGCTGACTTCAGAATACAGGATAGATGACCAAGGCAGTAATGGGAAAAACAAGTATAAGAACCTTCTAATCTCTGACCTCAAGATGGACCGAGAAACACGGGAAAATGGAAACAAGGTAAGCTTCAGCTTATGATTGCTGAATGGTTTTTACATTGGTCAAAAGGATCAAGATGGTCACACAAATACATTACTCATCAATTTGCTGTCATACATTGTGGATGTTCACAAAACATCATGTCAGGGGTAATAGAGCCAAGTGAAATGTGTCTCAAAGCTGTGGGTATTATTTGATGCTGAGAATCGTTTTATTTTATGCATTTTGTTTCTATAATCTACTTATGGGTCAATCCCTGGGAACCTCCCAAATACAGTTGTGAAAGGTTTAGTCTCAGTTCACAATTTTGAACAATGAAAGAGTCAATCTCTCCTTTCTCTAGATGGTGATTGGCCAGTAAAGTTTCAATTAAATTCTCCAGTTTGGTTTGGAGATCTGGGGCTTCGTCACTAATTGGCTTTAGGGATGCCAGAGAACTGTGAAGTGGCAGTGTCCAAGATAGAATTTGTAGATCAAATATATACAGAGAATGCCGAGTTGTAGGTGTCCAGGGTAGGATTTGTAGACTGAATACGTGCAGGATGAAGTAATGCATCAGTAACCTATTTCAAATATATGTTCTAATTCCTAGATTGGATATATTAAACTAAATTGCAACCTCTCCATTCTCAATTTCATCACTTAAAAATTTTAATCTTAAAATTTTTATCAGATTGAATATATCCGCATTAGAAAATTTGCTGTGCTCATTTTAAAGATACATTTTTTTTTAATTAATGGCTGTCATCTTGTTAGCATGTTAGTCTGGCTCATCAAATTATGCCACTGAGGGGACACCCATCTTTCATCAGAGGCTATCAGAAACTGTCTTCTTTGAAGATAGAGCTCTTGGAAAGAAGTGAGAATCTTATGGCAATCTTCATTTTGATGTCCTTGATTCATCCAGTCCTTTAACATCTAGCTGTGGACCTAGCTTTTGACACATATCTTACAAGCAAACTGTCTCAACCTGGATTAACGTCTTTTTTTTTTTTAATTTTATTTTTTTCTTATCAGTTACATTTTATTAACTCTGTATCCCAGCCTGAGTGAAATATCCCAGAAGGAGAAAGACAAACACGGTATATACTCACTTATATAGACCTATAAGATATGATAAACATAATGAAATCTATACACCTAAAAAAGATAATCAAGAGAGCGGACATGGGGTATGATTATCAATCCTCGTTTTGAAAGACAGATGGGATGCACATTAAACATTGACAGGAGTCTACTGAGCGCATTTGAAAAACTCTAACTAGCAGTGTTTTCAAAGCAAAGACTCATGACCAAACCTTTGGCAGAGTACAGGGAATCATAAGAAAGAAGGGGAGTTTGGATTAACGTCTTAATTTACAGAGGCCCTATGCTTTTGAAACTGGCGCTGGTTAAATTTTCTCCTTGCCAGAGGGTGTGCTGTTTTATCTTCTCTTAGGCAAGTCACTTGACATTATTAAACACCTAAGCCCATCCGCCTGAGGGACAGTGCTACCACGTTTGCTCTGATAAATGCACAAATACATTTTTCATTGGTTCAAAGTTAGATCATACAGCACAAGTGATGTTCTACTTGCTAACATGAGTTAAAAGATTGCAAACACCATATAGAATAAAATAACACATTTTTCTTCTTTCCACATTATTTTGCCTTCAAAAAGCCCAGATAATCACAAAACATATGACTATGAATAGGGCAGTTTACTTGTCATTATGAAAAGTCTGAATTTTAAGATTTTGGTTCTCTGGGCATCCATAAGTTTATTCAGTTTGGGGGCCTATATCTCAGTTTCAGTTTAGAACTACAACCATCTACGTGAGGTTAAAGTTTTTCCCAATTCAACAAAGAGGTTTTTAAAGATATTTTTACTTCTCTAATAAAGGTACAACAAGGTGGATAAACAGTGGTAGAGCTTTCTCTGTCTTTTCCGACACTGCCCAAAATAGATTAAATGTTATATTTATGTCATTTATCTACAGCTCTAGGAAAATGGTTTTGATCTTCTTGGGGATTTGTGGGACCTTCATGTTCTAAACAAATCAAGATATTTGTATCTTTTTTTTTTTTTTTTGCTTTTAACTTTTATTATTTTGTTGAAATATCTAAATATCTAAATTGCATTTCATTCCACATGCCAGGCAGGATGTCTTACAGAAAGTGAGTTTTTAAAACTCTTTTGTTAGAGTCTGTTCACTTTATATCCCAACTGGAGCACCCTTGCTTTCCCCCTCCCAGTCCTACCCTCCCTCTGCTCCTCCCTGCCCCTCCACCAGTCCGTTGATAGGAGAGATCCTCCTCCCCTTCCATCTGATTCTATCAGATCTCATCAGGACTGGCTGCACTGTCTTCTACTATGGCCTGGTAAGGGTGACCCTGCCCCCTGACACCCCTCATACTCAGGGGATGGTGATCAAAGATCCAGCCACTGAGCTGAGAGTCTTGAAAGGCCAAACCACTCTTGGTAGTCTTGACAGCATGACTTTCAATCATGATCTGCCATTTTTTTCTTTATTAAATACATTTGTCATGGGTAAAATCCATGCCATAGAAGTTTGGTTGTTTTTTATATTGAAATATTTTGTATTTAATATCATGTTTGTGATTTAGTTGTTTACTTGATTAAAAAATAATAATTGGTACACTTTGAAACAAGGTTTTTAACCGATTTTCTGAATGTAACATTTCTTCATATGAGCAAAACTCAGTTCAAAGTAGAAGCTCTGAGGATATCACATCCAGTTCTGGTTCTTTGAGTCCCTGTGAATTTTGTATCTCTGGTATTTCTTACATTGTCTATAGCTGGTACATTCACATTATAACAACATTTCTTGGAAACAACCCTCTTCTTGGCTCCATTTTTGGCTCACTTGTTCTTGCCAACTTTCTTGGTGCTATTTAGAGATCTAAAAAGCAAACTGTTTTTATATGGTATGTGTTTATCAACTCTTACATCTACAAGTATGTTTAGTTTAGTCTTTTTTTTCTTCTTAGTCATTGTTAAATGAGAAATTAACTAATGAAATGTATTAGTAAAATTAGGTATTTGATTTTTTTCTAAGCATAGATTTTAGGTGTTGTCAACACATACATACATCTTTGTGGAAAGTAGCAAATATGTAAAACTACTTAGCCATTTAATTTTCTGAAATCTGTATGTAGAAATACAGAATGGAGACACGTGCCTGAAATCTCTCAAGAGAGTAAGTCAGAAGTATCATAGGGTTCAGGTTAGCTTGGGCTACATAGTACCCAGTCTTGAAAGACCATAGACTAGATGAATAAATAAAAAATATTATAATAGACAAACTGTATAAATTTGTACAATTAAAATACTTGGTACATGTTTAGGGGTAGATGAAGTAGCAAAAGCAACTCCCAGAATTTCCATACTTCTCTATAAAACCTTTAATGTATAGATATAAAAGATGACAAGGTGGAAATGATCCTTTTTGATGATTTATTTATATGTGTATGTGTAAATGCCAGCAAGTATATACATGACATATGCCCATGCAGTACTCATGAAAGCCAGAAAAGAGTATTGAATCTTCTAGAACTGAAATCACAGATCCTTCTGAGTTGCTGCAAACCAAACTATTTCCTCCTTAAGAACAGGAAATGGTCTTAAGTGATCTCAGGCCCTCGAAAGGTTTCCTATTACAAAAACAAATAAATATAAATTCCCGTGTTAAAACAATAAGAGCTTAAGTTAGGAAAAACTGTTGGTATTGGGGTAATCTCAGGACTTGCTGCTTGAAGGAAAGAAGAAATTGTAGGATTTTTAGTCTCTTGCTAGACACTTTTAATGGCCCTTAATTCAGAGAAAGGAAGATTATTGATCTCAGGAGCACTGTCCATTCTGAGCTGGGGATGACTTTACAACATTTCAAGAAGACCTTTTCATTCTTGAAGAAGAAGAAAAGAAAGAAGAGAGAGAGAATGCAGAATAAATTGTGTACATACTATTTATTTCCTAAATACTTGTTGAAAAATCTGTCTCTGAAGTATTACTGTAGAAAACAAAACATACGTGAATATAGAAGGCTGGCTTCAGCTCACAACCCAGCAGAAAAGAACACATGTCCACTCTTCTAGGTGATAGAATAGGAAAATGAACAGCATGGAATGAAATAATGCCCAAGGGGCAGAGGTGAATCTTAACAAAGACTCTACAGAGAAATTTGTAGAGAAATTTTAATCCAGCAACATGGCTGCTCTGGCAAGAGATCACATCCAAAGACCTTTTCAAGTCTTTGTGATCCATCTGGAATTCATTATGATTACACTAAGATCTGTCCAGTATGCAGAAACGCTCTTAATACCCACCTTCAATCCTAAGCAATGAAGATAAGTTTAGTTTATAGGAGGCAGCTGTGTTTAAAAGTGACACCTGATTGAGAGGCAGTGACAAATCAGAGAAAAATTTCACAGACTAAGTCAGACATAGAATACACCCAACTCTCATAAAAACAGGAAAGAAAAGTGTGTACTTAAAAGCAATGCAGGGAGAAATTAGGAGAGTGTTTTATCAAGACAGTTTTACAGAGACAGGTTGTAGAGAGAACAAGCTAAACACGGGTGAAGACGGGATAAGCCAGAGAATGAGAAGGAGCCAGAGGATTAAAACATATTGCCAGACTTAGTCTGAGGTCAGGCAGAACAATTCAGTCAGAATCCAAGAGAAGCCAGTTTGAATCAGTCAGCTTAGAGAGGAGTTTGAACCAAAACTGCTGAATTGAACCAACTAATGAAAGTTCAAAAAGAGATAGAAAGGCTTGGGAATGATTCTCATTCCCTCTTCTGAGAGAATAAAAACAACATTTACAGAAAATGGTTCCAGAGATGAGTAGAGAATGGTATTATATATAGATCAATAAACCTATCTTCATGTATGCAAAGATTAATGATGATGAGGAGGATGGATAAGCAGAGGGTTAAGCCTGTTTTTGAACATATATCCATGAGCTTGCATGCCTGGCTTAAAGATTTTCAGGGAACATTGAATGACTAGAGTCCCTTAATCAAGGCTTTAGGGCATTTTAAGACTTTGGGTACTGTTTGCTAAGTTAAGTATGATAAAGATGCTGTGAACTTTGAGGTTTATGGAAATTATTCTGGAAACATTATGGTGTATGAGTGAGCTGGGAACTAAGTGCAAGGAGAAACAAAGCTACAGAGATATTACAGCAAGTTATTAAAAGTGAAATGAAAGATGCACTCAGATAAACAGCCATGGGAATGTAAAACATAATAAAAATGAGCTCTTAATTTTTCTTTTTCTGTTTGTAGAGTGTGAGCTCTGTGGGCTGGGTATGTTTTGTTTGTGTGTGTATATATGTGTGTGTGGTGTTGTACATATGTGTCTCTGGGGTGTATGATTGTATATACCCATCTGCATGTTGTTGGTTTCGTCTGAAAATATTTTCCTGCATTCAGAATCCATATATGGAACATTCTAGGTTTTCTAGTTTTGGATCAGCATTATTTCACCCTAACATTTATCAAGAGACTTTTTTCCCAAACTTTGTTCCATCAGCATTACCTTACAGATTCTCGTGGAACTTTCCATCACTTCTGTGGAACATTAGGTAATTACACTAACACCAATTTATCTGTTTGTTGAAGGGATCTAGAAGCTTAATAATGCAGAATCACTGAGAAGCTTGGATTTATGAGTTTAACACTGACCTATTTCACAGTTTTATTAAGAATAATATCAAACAAAAATGATTTAAAAGCATTTAAAGGCTTGAACAATGCCTAGAAATGCTTGGAAAGCAGAGCTGAATTGGAGGATCTTTTTCACTGATTGCTTATTATTATGCAAATTCACTCAATAGACCAGAAAGAAATCACATTAACCAATCTAAAGACAAGATATATTGCACTGAAAGAATTTAGGTGGTATTTGTTTTCTTTGCTCATGGCCACAGTTTAAGGGGCAAGTTAATAACATTAAAATTCAGAAATGGGAAGAAATGACAATGAGCTTAGAAAATGAGACCCACAAGAAAATGTGAGGGAACCAGCTATACAGAGAAAGAAAGGGCAATAAATCACAAATTTAGTGTCTACTCCAGCCTAAAAGTTGTTAATTGTTGAAGCTGAAAACAAATCCAGAATTCTAATGAAGGGAAATATAGAACCTTAGGATTGCCAAAGGGTTGGTATTTAATTGTTATTTTTCTAATTTTGAGTATTGGTAGCCTAGTCACATTTTACATAATATGGTAAAATATTCTAATGCAATCTCACAAGAATAATGTTTTAATAATAAATGCTGTTATATGTGATAGCATATTTATACTAAACACACATCAAGAAGGGCTTACAATTATTGTTTCTTGCTTAATATGCAGTCTTGGTTCTAGTGTTCAGGCTCAGGTCTCAGGACACTTCTGTTTTTACTTTATTGAATGATATTTTTTTTTATCCCGCATGTTTTTTGTCATATTTTTCAATTAGTTTTTTTACTTACTCTTCGTCAAAATGTATGTTGCCATTCAAAATAAAGACGGTAAGATATTAATTATAATTACCATGAAAACTGATGTGGATTTTTCACTTTATGAATAGAAGAAAGAATTCCGTGAATAACCTCTCTTAGACTGTGGGTGCATGAGATGGTCTTTGAAGTGCTAAGTGCAATGGGTTGACATCGTGGTTCCATGTTCTGCTCCCTCTGGCGGGGTGTCTGAGTCCCACCTTGTGCTGCAGGGAAGAATGAAGCAGAGTCTGGAATGGTGGGGTCTGCAGGGTCTGGGCCATTGGGGAGAGCCAGGGAGAAGGCCTTCTTTGAGGATTTTGTCATTATAGCTCTCTTAGCTCAGCGCTATCCCAATGAAAGAAGCCACTCTTAGATGGTATTTCCTTAAACAGCTTATGTGGGTGTTTATTCCATGGCGAACAAGTACTATACGAAGATATTTCTGAGTGAATGCGTCTTCTCGGCTGTGAGTGGGATGCCCATAACGGTCTGTTTGCATCCAGGTGCTGGCTATGTGACTACCTTGAGAGTTGGGGGTCGTCAGCCGGTGTGTCCTGGAGCATGCTGGCCTGGAAACAGGGAGGGAGCCGTTCTACTCCTACTGGTCTGAGGATGAGATTTTCAGTCTCGGTTTGAGATTTTCGGTGTGGACGCCTCTCTGACCTCACTCTAGCCACACGCCTGTTTTCCAGCCTACATGCCCAACGCCCATTTGTAGTTCGATTGCCTTTGTTTGTGGGTGTTCTGATTTATTATTATTTAAAATTGATGATTTTCCAACAGCAAACTTTTGTTTGTCCTATGTAGCAGTGTTGGTTCACATAAGTAATTGTTTAAGATAGAAATAACTGTGTATTCTTTCTCATGATATCCACAACTGCAGTGAATGTATTTGGAACTATTTCCTTGCTGGAAAGACGAAGTTTAGGAATTTTGCATTTTTGACCAGAATGATTGACACATAAATAATGCTTTTTATTTTTTATTTTTTTGTAACATGGAAAATGATGTGTATGAGAGAACATTATCTGGGCCTACTAGTTATGTACTGAATGAATTTTATGTTTTTTAAAATAATTCTTTAATTTGTGTGTGATTGTAAAGGCAGGCGAGGGCTGGTGCACGTCGCTCTCAAGTAGCCAGGTATTGCACGCAGATGTCTTTGCCAACTTAGCCATCTTGCCAGCCCTTAGAACAATGCTCAGTAATTAAACAGGAGCTAGAATCTTGGGGACAGAGAGGCAATGACAAAGAAAAAGGACCTAATGAAAACGGCAGCAGGGAAAGACAACGATGATGAGCAGGAAGCAACGAATCAAGACAGACACATCCGTAGGGAACAGTGTGTTGGCTGGAGGAAACTCCCAGATCCTTTTTGAGCCTTAAGGGGGTACAGAGCTGTGGAGGGAGAGGACACTGCATGATAGGAAGAGAGCATGGGCAGACTGGGCTTTGAAGCAGATTTTTCTGGCCTCTCTGCTCCAAGGTGGCTTTAACTGACATGAGCAAAATTAAGGCTGCTAATAGGATGAGGGCTCAATGGAGTGATGTGGGATCCAAGAAATACTTAGAAAATTAAGTGCATTATATAGGAGCTAGAGGGTATAAATGACACTGAGCCACAGAGGAAAGGGAAAATTAGGTCTGCTGCTGGTGTGCTATGTCACCCGTGATGGGATGGACACTTGGACAAAGCTTCTCAGCCAAACCTCCAAGAATTGCCAGGTAGGAAGAGAAGGGACACATTGCCAGCTGTATCTACAGAAAAGGGAACCAGAACCAGACTATTAACTTAACGTGGCTTAATTGTCATTCACACAATTAAGTGATAAAGTCCAGTGCTAAAACCAGATCTTCTTCTCTGCAAGCACTTGGAACCTGGTTCCAAGTGAAGTGAAGCCAGTGTTCTTAACCACTCATCCATCTCTATAGCACCTGGCCCCTTTCGGAAGTCATTATGGGGGTAGTGAGATGGCTCAGCAGAAAAGGCATGTGCTGCCAGGCTTGAGAATCCATGAAATGACAGAAGTGACTCAAGCCTCTGACTTCCACATGATTGTACCTGTGCCTACACACATACACACAAGCATGTATGATGCACACACACATGAACACACAAAGGTAATAAAAAGTCATGGTTGCCATGCTTATCACATGTGCTTATTTTCTCTGATATTCTATGTGATCACAAGAAGGAGGATGGCAAAGGATTTTATGAGTGACACATGTCCATCTGCAGCACGCTTAGGCCATAACACGTTTGCTGTCTCGGGATAAGAAATATGGTAGAACAGAGTCAGCTATAGTTTATGTCCTGAACCATGTGAGGTGAATGGAATTTGTAATTCTGGCTGTGTAACAAAATGTGCACTCCAAGTTTCTTCTCAAACATGCAAGAGTTCAGTGGAGTCAGTAGAAACCCCCAGTGGCCCTTAACCACTGCTGTCTTACACTGATAACTAATGTGACTTAAGTTGTAAGGTTCGTTTTCACCACAGTACAGAACAGACCAACTATTAGATTTCTTTTTATTTCATAGTTCAAAACAGTCTTATTTTGAATGCTTTTGCTTAATGATGCTTAGTGTTCTTGTGGGATTTTCATCATGGTTTGTATAACATGTGTGTGTGTTTCTCTATAAATTATGCTTATTCTTAGAAATAAGGTGAGATGGTTTAAAACATATTTCCATTCTGTAGGCATCTTGGCAACAGTATTAAAGTTTTAAGATAAAAAGTAAGTAAAACATTCTAGTTTTAACAATCAGAAATGATTTGTACATTTCTCATAAGAACTGATGTGATTACAACTCACTGGAACAATACTAAAGATAAATCTGAGAAAAGAACAAAGGAAGAATAATGAAAGCCATATTAATCACTCCAACCATCTCAGCAGTAAGGTTTATGCTGTTATTAATATTAAACATCTAAGAATCGATCTTAAAGGGCACGTCAGAAAGCAGTTGTCAGTATCATCCTCATTGTAATTGTATAAATTTTATTTTATTTATTATGAATGTGTGTGCACGTGAGGTATGTGGGGTTGTGAATGGGCCATACAAATGAGTGAAAGTCAGTGGACAACTTTGTGTAATTTGTTTTCTGCTTCCTTTTATGTGGATTCCAGGGTGGGAATTCAGGTCCTCAAGCCTGGGAGACAAGCATTTCTCATCAGTGGCATCATCTCACAGGCCCCTGTTGGCATGTATTTTATACTTTTAAAATGAAGATATTGAAGTTAGTCATGTAAGATGATCACTTAATTTCCTGGGCTCAAAAACATGAACTGATTAACTTGTCCCAGGGACCAATAATGTCCTGGTTTCTTGTGATAAATGGGGAACTGCTTAAAGAACAACCTTGTGCTGTCTTCCCACCTGTCCATTAGAAATAAACTCTTTATTTTACTGGGTTTATACCTAGGAAAGCAAAATCCGTAATATCTCTATAAAGCAAAAATCAGAGAGTCCTACAGAACGGCGGACAGAAAGAGTCTAATGAGAAGGATAGGAGCTTCTAACACTCTTCACTGCCATTGAGAACACCTGACCTGAGCCTGTGCAAGGCTGGGCCTGTCTAAAGCCAGTCACAGCTTGGGGGATAGCTAGTGAGGCCTCCTGATGATCTACTAGCAACTGAAGGATTCTGGGAGAAGGACAGTCATTATTTTCACTTATGTACAAAAAGTGAGAACACTAGACTCCAATAGACAGTTCTGAACCTGTAGTCATGTTAAAATCTATGGGAGCAGGCATCCCTTAGTAAGTAAGAGGAAGAGGAGAGAGATGGGGGTGAGAGTTTGTGAAACATACCGTGTGTGTGTGTGTGTGTGTGTGAGCTCATGCGCCTGTGTGTTCAGTTAAAAAAAAAATCAAAGATCATGTTGAGAACAAGCAGAAAGAAGCTTGACTGGAGCCACAACCCCAGCTACTTGAGTATGGCGCATGTTTACTTCCTTGTCAGAAGCTACATTTGTCACATTTATGACTTGGTGGATCTTTGTTTGTTGCCTGCGGATAGTAACGTTTAACCTGTAGGCAATCATGAAGTCCAAACATGGTCTAATACATTTTTTTTTTTGGAGTATACAAAGAACACAGAACAGTGTTTCTTATTGGCACCAGAATTTAGAGTTTGTTTAGAAATGACAAGAATGTTCTCAACTCATGCCTTTTATTTGGGAAATTTAATATACCTTTTTAGTAGCCTATAAAGTACCTAATGAGATTGGCCACGTAGAGATGAAAATGAGATTTTTTTTTCCCCATTTTTTATTTTTTGAGACAGGGTTTCTCTGTGTAGCTTTGGCTGTTCTGGACTCACCTTGTAGACTCACTTAGGCTGCCCTCAAACTCACAGAAATCCACCTGCCTCTGCCTGCCGGAGTGCTGGGGTTTACAGGCGTGTAGCACCATGGCTGGCTGTATATGAAATTTCTTAAAGGGGTATATACTGCTTTCTTTTTTCTTCCCGTGTTTCCCCCATCCTTCCCTTTAGTGTCACTCACCGTGCAAAGACCTGGAATATATTATTATGATTTCCAGAGAGACTGAATCTATAGCCCATTTCTATGAATAGCTTGCACTTACAAAACAGATCCCAGGATGCCTTAAAATCTCTGCTTGTTAGAATATCTCCTCATCCTGGTAGAATCTATCCAATTAAAATGTCACTTTTCTGGTACCATAAGTCATAATTAATTCAGGTAGGAAAAAACATTTTGTGAACTCCTAGGAGAGATAGATCTGTGCAAACAGGACAGAGTGACAATGTGGCTGTGGCTTGCTCACATACTGAAGTGATTTGCATGCCTGAGGCTGGCTTCCTATCAGATGTTTGGTGACATTGGACTTTGGTCTTCATTTGGCTTTGATCACAAACCCATTTGCTTTTCAGCAGTATCTTCACATTGTCACCTTGCTTTGCCTAAGTCACCAGTACATTGATGTCTTTGGATTTAGCCTATTCTATTCCAGGTACTATGGTACAATTTCTCTTTCTGAGCAGAGATTCCTCCGTGAATATTTTACCATACACAGTGACGTAAATGAGATGAATTCGCAGCTTGGGGGATTGAGGAGAAAGGCCTATAGCAAGCTGGGGAGTTCTGGGGATTTATAGTGAGTATGAAATCATAACGCTAGCTTTGTGATTTCTAAGCCACAATGCTATAAAGAAAATTAAGCATCTTTAAGTGATTTCATCTTAGTGCTTATGGAAAATTTAAAACTTTAATATTCACCTGATATATTAATTTTTATACTTTCATTAACTAAGACATTATTCCTGGTAATGTCTTCTGTATTACTAAAGGTTCTCCAGGAAAATAAAACCAATATAATATATAATACTGTATAGTTGACTTTAATATGTTATATAAAATATAATTATAGAACACACAGAAGTGTGTGTGTGTCTGTGTGTGTGTGTGTGTGTTCCAACTCTATAACCCTGAGAATCAGGGGTCCTGGTGGTATAAGTTCTAGTCTAAGTATGAAGGACTGAAATCAACTAAGTGAAGAGTGCAAGTGTCTTAGTCAGAGCAGGAGAGTATGATGCCCCATTTTCTGGAAAGAATAGATCCATTATTCCTCTATCTTCCGCTCAAGTCCTCCATAGACTGAGTAACAGCCTTTACCTCTGACACTACAGCACTCTACCATCAGCTTGCCTATCAGATGCTACTCTTTTTAAGACCCGCCCCCTGCCCCAACACGCCTAGAGCAATGCTTCTTCAGCATTCTGCTATGTGCGCTACTCAAGTTGGTTTATAAAATTAAACCTCAAAGGTTGACCACTGACCAACAAAGCACTCTTCTGAATTTCTCACACCATTCTTAAAGCAAAAGTAATGACAATTAACAGGTTATCATTCTGAATAATATGAAGCAGTAACCATTCTAGATGCAACAGTAAACCAACTACCCCACATTCAAAAGAGAAAGTAAAATTGTCAAGTGACTTGTATTCTGTTACCCAGTCATGCAAATGCTATGGTATAAAATCAGCAACACCAAGTTACTGAAAATATATTGTTATAAAGTACAGAAATAGAAAATCAAATAAAGACATTTTAAAGTATGAATTTATACACAAAACATATGTATAAACAAAGAAGGTAAACTGCTCATGACAGTTGCAGATCTCATTTGCATAACTGGAATGTGGCCATAGTTGGAATTTATAACCACTTACTTCTACCACATATTCTTAACCCTACCCACTGCCTTCAGGATACACTCCTGGTGTGTGTGTGTGTGTGTGTGTGTGTGTGTGTGTGTGTGTGTGTACAGTCATACCTTTGTGTGAGGGCAGAGGGCAGGCACACATATTCTCATGGACCTGTTTGTAACAGCCCAGAAAATAACCTCAGGTATTGTTTTCTCTATAACCATTCAATTTTTTTTTTTTTAAGAAATTCATTTTCTCAGTGAAACTGGGAACTTCATGATTATGTGAAGATGAACAGCCAGCAATCCCCAGTTTCCTGCCTGTCATCTGCTACTTGGGCATGCAAGACCACACCTAGTTGATTGGTTTCAGTTCTGGGCATTGAACTCAGGTCCTCAAGCTTGCATGGCAAGACCTTTACTGACTAGGATCGACCCCCGGCATCCAAGCCTTCACTATTGGATCGCAGGGCCACCAAGGAAAATACAGAGACATTAAGCACACTCCATGCCAGGCAGAGTGATGCAGCGACATCAAATCACTGATGAGGCAGGGAGCGAGAAGAGGAGGCTGAGACTGTGAATTTGTGATGGTCAGGAGATAGTTTGTTAAAATATATTATCTTATTTGGGTTTTAAATGAAGCATTTTTTTGAAGTTTAATCTTTTTATTTTCAATTTTATTTTATTAATTACAGTTTATTCACTTTGTATCTCTCCTGTACTTTCATCCCTCCTCCCCTCCCAACCCCACCCTCTCTCTTCCCCACAGGTGTCCCTCTCCCAGTCCATTGATAAGGGAGGTCCCTCTCCCCTTCCCTCTGATCCTAGTCTATCAGGTCTCATCAGGATTGGCTGCATTGTCTTCTTCTGTGGCCTGGTAAGGCTGCTCCCCTCTTAGGGGAAGGTGATCAAAGAGCAGGCCAATCAGTTCATGTCAGCACAGTCCCAGTCCCCATTACTATGGAGGCCACTTGGATACTGAACTGCCATAGGCTACCTCTGTGCAGGGGTTCCAAGCATTTCCATGAGTGGTCCTTGGCTGGAATATCAGTTTCAGAAAAGACCCCTGTGCCCAGACTTTTAGGATCTGTCGCTGTCCTTGTGGAGCTCCTGTCATCTCCAGGTCTTACTATCTCCCATTCCTTTCATAATATTCCCTGCACTCTGCCCAAAGTTTGGCTATGAGTCTCAACACCTGCCTTAGTACCCCTGCAGGGTAGAGCCTTTCAGAGGCTCTCTGTGGTAGGCTCCTGTCCTGTTCCGTTTTCTCCCTCCTCTGATGTCTATCCTCTTTGACTTTTTGAATGTGGATTGAGCATCTTAGCCAGAGTCCTCCTTCCTGATTAGCTTTGTTAGGTATACAGATTTCAGTATGTTTATCCTATAAAAATGGGAAACAGAGCTAAACAACATTCTCAATAGAGGAATATCGAATGGCAGAGAAACACTTAAAGAAATGTTCAACGTCCTTAGGCATCAGGGAAATGCAAATCAAAACAACCCTGAGATTGCACCTTACACCCATCAGAAGGGCTAAGATGAATAACTCAAGTGACAACACATGCTGGAGATGATGTGGAGAAAGGGGAACCCTCCTCTATTGCTGGTGGGAATGTAAGCTTATACAACCACTTTGGAAATCAATCTGGCGCTTTCTCAGACAATCAAGAATAGCGCTTCCACAAGATACAGCTATACCATTGCTAGGCATATATCCAAAAGATGCTCAAGTATACGACAAGGACATCTGCTCAACCATGTTTGTAGCAGCTTTATTTGTAATAGCCAGAAGGTAGAAACAGCCCAGATGCCCCTCAGTTGAGGAATGGAGAGGAATGGATACAGAAACTGTGGTACATCTACACAACGGAATATTACTCAGTGATAAAAAAAAAAAAAGAAAAAAAGAAAATCATGAAATTTGCAGGTAAATGGTAGGAACTGGAAAAGATCATCCTGAATGAGGTATCCCAGAAGGAGAAAGACACACAGGGTATATACTCACTCATAAGTGGATACTAGACATATAATATAGGAGAAAAAGAAACAATTTTTAAAAATAGAACAAGAAAAGAAAATTAGTTCCCTTCAATTCATTAAGCTGTCAGTAAACTGAGTTAATCTCTTTTTAATTTGAATTATTCATAAAATAAAGTGCTAATCTGCATCATGAAAATCAGGGAAAGTGTTTGGTGTGGATCTAAGAGAAAGTTTAAAGGAACGTTATTTGGGTTATAACTGTAAATAAGTAAACAGCTCAGCATGCTATGCATAGCTGAATGAGGAAGAGTCTGAAGTAGTGGGAGTGACAGGAGTTAGTTAATGCTCAGGAGAAGAAAAAAGGCAGGATTGAAAAAAACAGTAGAGGGCCCAATGAACAGTGGTTTCTGCTGAGTGCAAAAGGTCTGGATTTTTTTTTCCAAAGAGAAAAGAAAGCGATTTCCAGCATCAAGGAAGATGTGTTTTTGGCACTGGTGAGGTGTTCAATATCATCAAAATTCTAAATTTGCAAAATTGATAAGAATATGTAATTTTGCCCATTAAAAAATAAACACTGTTAGGAAAACCTAGTTATCATGCTGGATAATGAGGTTGCAGAGGGAAAAAAAAAACCAAAAACCACATAATTTCTACTTCTGAAAAAAAATAAGTGACATACATAATAGAGTATAACAAAACAGTAAATCAGGGAAGGTACTTGTGACTATTCAAGAGATTAAAGAACCCCAAAAACTAGAAAACAAAAGTAGAAACAAAGGATAATCATATATTTTATCACAAGTCCTTAGACAGCTCAAAGAAAGGGTGGCTTCTAGAATTTAATCACTGATTAAATACTATTAAAGCAAAAGTAATAGAAAAATTACATCTGTGTACCCTGACAGAAGAGAATGAAGGTAATAACTTTCCTGAGATGACTCTTCCTGGAAACTAGTGATAACGATTGTTCTCAAAGTGCTTCAAGCATGAGATAAGAATCATTAAGGAATCCCAGGATTAGGAAAGATGACCTCTAGTTTTAACCTTGACTATACGTCGTGATTACTGTGTGCCCAAATTTTAGCATGTCATAATGATTTTTGTTCCTAAGTAGGCTAAGAACTTCATCTTCTTTTGTTGCAAACTTTATTTCAGGCTTTTGCATCTTAACTTAGTTGCAGAGAATGAGTTAGGTGTAAGCAAAATTCAAAAGAGCTGCAGTGCCCAAGGGGCTTGGGCTTAAAGACACTAAAGACCTGGATTTTTATCAGATCCCATAACACAACAAGGGAAAGTTTTCAAAAAAAATCAGCTCTCCAAACTCTTCTTCAAAAGTTGACACAGTTCCATTTGCCCCCTCTGTAAAAGCCTCATCCAAGTTGTCTGCAAGATCTTAAACCCCTGCTCCTGCATCTCCTTCTTCCCTCCTTTCCTCCTCTTCCTCCCCCTCCCTGCTCTCTTCCAGTGTCTTTGGGGCAGCATCAGGTGCTCTTCCAACCACAGATTGTTTGGGCAGCGCTTCAGACCATCTCCTTAAACTAGTCAGATTTTCTGTGCTGACCAAGCTGCTGAGGCTGGGAGGCTAGTCTGCTGCTTTGTCTCAGCACGGCCTGTCATGGTGGAAGTGTTCCCTGCCGGAGGTGCCTGGATGTCAGGGCTGTTTGAGTGGACCGCTGTTCATTGCATTATAAATGTGCTCACTTCTCCAATACCAGGAATAGTGTTTTCCCTAGCTTCTTCAAAGAGGACCAGAGCGCTTTATCACCCTGTGGCTGTGCTATGAACCATGTTCTTTCCACCAGCAGTTATTTTTCCGTGACACTAGTTGTACGTGGAGTTTTGTTCACAATTCCTTGTTTACAATATTTTTATTCATCTTGTCAGAGCAAAAATGCAACTGTATGGAAGACGAGGGTTAATGCTGATGGAGATCTCAGAATGCCAGCTGAGTTAGCTTTTAAAATTTCCTCCTCATCTTCTAGTTTTTATTTTTGAATAGATAGTAGAGATGTAAGTGGAATACTAGAAATTCTGATTTAACATTTATATAGAAACCTTTCACTGAACGATGTATTTATTTATACATTGTTTTATATTTTATTCATTAGTTAACAGATATTTATTGAGTCTCAACAACCAAAAATACCAAAATAATACAGTAATGAAGAAGATAGGCCATCCCTGCTTCTTGTAGGCATCACAAGTCTCGTTGAGCTGGACCGTTCCTGACCGAATTACAGGTGGAATGAGAAGGGAGCTTTCAGTAGAAACACAATGGAAATGGATTGAATTTGAAGAGCCAAGATCACCTTTGGGGAAGACATCCTGTCTCGGCAAGGAGCTGGAGAAATTAGCAGGAGCTGGACAATGAGCCTGCATCTAATGATGAGCGCCTAACTGTAGGCCTAGTCAACATTAGGGTAGAGGTAGAAAAGAAGGCATAGCGGAACAAAGGGTGTAGGAAGACGGTCGCAATATTGAGTCTGGAAGATACAAAGACTACATCTCCAAAATCCTTTTCTGAACTTGGGCATCCTCTCCATTACAGGGTATGATGAGATTTGTGTGTGTGTGTGTGTGTGTGTGTGTATGTGAATGTTGAGCTGGGACCTGGATAAGACAAATGGACTAAGATGCCATTTCAACTGTTTGAAATGGTCTGACAAAGATGTTTAATCATCTAGTTTTTAGCACTGCAGAACTGGGTTTACAGCAGCATAAACCAGTAGAGTCAGTTTCTGGGTAAATATCTCTTCTTGGAGTCCTTTCTGACTCCTACTCTGGTGGCAACTGCTTCTTAGGGTCCTCGCTTCAGCAGAACTCATGACACTCACTCCAGTGCCTGCGTGTCCACATAGTTCCAGGTGTAGCACTTACCATTCTACATGAACAAATCTGGGTCTTAGAGAAATGCTTGGAACCTTCTCTTTTATTTTCATCAGACTTTGCTTTCTTCCCACAGAATTTACCTGCCCCTGCCAAAACCCACACACACAGGTACACACACACACACACACACACACACACACACACACGTACATACACACACGCGCACACACACACACAATTCCTCCCTCATTGGGTTGCTGTGGTTTATTGTGATTTACTACTTTCCATGGTATCATTAAAGATATTAAGTTCAGTGGACCAAGCTGCCCAGTGGTTAAGGTGATGACTACTCAAATACTAAATTAGAAACGCTTGTTTGCATATATATGTCCTGTATGGATTCAGGAAGTACAACTATCAATTTCTGAGGAATTAGCATGTAACATAATTTCTAAGATGTACTAATTGAATCCGTTAACTACCTGAACAAAATAAAATTAAAACTGCTATCATTAAAAATGAGCCACAAACTCTCCTTTCTGATAATGGAACTTGATAAGCATTCAGCCACGCTGTTCAAGTTAACATTGACATTTTACAAAGAATTGAGCTGTATCTAATCTGAAATGGTGATGCTGAGAAAAATTATGCTTTACAAGTTGAAATAATTTTGCAGGGATTTTTATAGTGTGTACTGTGGCATCTTGGAATAAAGTAGCAACAAAAAATATTTTAAGGTTATATTTTTTCTGTATAGTTATATACTTTCCTTTAAGATTTCAGAATCATTTTTTCAGAGAAGACATTGTATCTCAGAGTCTAACCCTTCATGTTCTATGCTAGCTGTTTCCTTTATTCATCGTTAAATGATTTCCCAGATCTCAGAAAATACACCCAGCTTCAGATCTTAATTCTCTCAATGTCTTGTTGAATTGTGAGACCTTTGTTATCATTATTCCTGAAGGATTTTTGATTCTGTGCCACCTTATGTCATCCTTGCCCATAGCAAATTATCTCTACTTTGTTCTTCTGAGAAATATTACATGTCAAACATTCAGACTTGAATTCCCTTGGGACTCTGGTTTAATTTGGGAGAGTCCCACCATGTCTCCAGAGCATGATGCTACATTGAGATCTTGATCTATTTACAGCATTTAATAGCTTTATATCAAAGACTGACTGACTCAGACTAAATTTTCAGCAAGAATTTTGCGCACTAAAGAGCTGGCTTTGTGGTTAAAGTGCTTCCTGTGCAAGCACAAGGAACCAAGTTTGGAAACCTTAACACCCAACAAAAGGGTAGGCATTGCAGTCCAAGCTGATAAACCCAGTTCTGGGGCCACAGAAACAGGTAGAGCCCCAGGACTCCCTGGCCAGTCAGGCTCTCTGAAACAACAAGCTCTACAACCAGAGAGAGACCTTGTCTCACAAACAAAAGATGCCAGGAGCAGCTATTTACAACAATAATCTAGGCCCAACCCCAAATCTTTGAGACATGCAACTGTGCCCATATACACATATCTGAGCATGCATGCACACATAAGTTGGCACAGACACACCTGGGTACACACACATAATTGAGTGCACACACAGTTGGGCACCAACACACAATTTTGTTTTACTTTGGTAGAAAACAATGAAATAATTATGAAAAGAAAACAGCATAATACACACTTAAATATTACTTCATGACAATTTCAGGAATGTAAATATCTAACGGGCAATACAACAGTTTGTTCATAGTTGTTACTTAGGTAACAAACAGACTTGGCTTGTCACTTTTCATTTGTGCTAGTTTCGTGGCTAACACAATTTCGGGAAATACGACCTCTGTAATAAAACTCTCCAGAAATTGGTTAGGCCCAAAACACAGGAAGCTATATAAGAGAACCTATAAAGAACAACCAGGTCTGTAGGAGTAAGTTAGAGCAGGATAATTTCAGAATTTATTGAACTATGTTTTTCACCACAGTCCCTGTAAACTGTGCTGGTGAGAAATAGAAAGAGAAGGATGAGGAGGAAGATGTGTGCTTGTCATGAGCCAGCTTGAGCAAGACTCAGTGCTGTCTGCCCCACAGAAAATTTGAAGAAGTGTCCTGTCCTAGTACCCTCTGCAGACATTGTTCATTCATGTATTCGCATATTTGCTAAACCCTCGACATGTGGCGATACCACACCCAAATGCATTTTTATTTGTGCCCATGAATGAAACATTATTTTTTAAAAGTTTAACGTTTGAAAGTGACGTGTAAAATTGCCGGCCATGTTTTTCTCCCTGCTTCTGACAGCACGTTGTTCTGTTTGACTTCAATTCGTTCAAGATGTTTTAAATTCAAGGCAAGCATTTCTTCTGCACATTATGTAATAGATGACATGAACACAAGAAAAGCAGGGGGCTTGCTATTGCTTGCTGCCTCGGTCACGTCTTCACTACTATGTCTTACGCCCTGGTGCTCCTAACATCCAGAGATACACAATTCCAGGAGCACTCCTGGTGAAAGCGCATCTATGTGAGTTGAAGTGAGGTCGTTGTAGCAAGGAATCCACTGGCCTATTCCATAATATTCCCTGTAAAAAATTATTAAAACAGAATTCTTATACTATACAATACATCAACTTAAATTGTGTAATTTCATGGTTTTAGCATATCCATAGATAATGCATCCACCACTATGGTTAATTTCAGAATATTTTTTTTGTTACAGTAAAAAGAATGCAGGCAGACAGATCTCTCTGAAGCCAAGGCCAGCCTAGTCTACATAGCAAACTCCAGGCTAGACAGTTTCATAGTGAGACTGTCTAAAACAAAATATCTGTCCCTTTAACGATGAACTCCTTTCTACAAGGAACTATGTCTAACTCCATCGCTCTCCCCAGATTAGATTGTGTGGTCTCTGCAGAGCGGTTTCCTTTTATAGCACATTTTCAAGGTTTAGCTATTTCCTATTACAAATAGTACTTGATTCCTTCCCATGAGCAAATAGTATTCCATGGTCTGAACATAACAGAATTGTATTTTTTTTAACTTTTTAAAAATTTTTTATTAATTACACTTTATTCATTTTGTATCCCCCCATAAGCCCCTCCCTCCTCCCCTCCCCATCCCACCCTCCCTCTCGTTTCTGCATGCATGCCCCTCCTCAAGTCCACTGATAGGGGAGGTTCTCCTCTCCTTTCTGATCTTAGTCTATCAGTTCTCATCAAAAGTGGCTGCATTGTCATCTTCTGTGGCCTGGTAGGGCTGCTCCCCCCTCAGGGGGAGGTGATCAAAGAGCAGGCCAATCAGATTATGTCAGAGGAAGTCCTTCTTCCCATTACTATGGAACCCACTTGGACACTGAACTGCCATGGGCTACACCTGTGCAGGGGTTCCAGGTCATCTCCAGGAATAGTCCTTGGTTGGAGTATGAGTCTCTGGGAAGTTCCCTGTGTTCAAATTTTCTTGTTCTGTTTCTCTCCTTGTGGAGTTCCTGTCCTCTCCAGCTTTTACTATTTCCCACTTCTTACATAAAATTCCATTCACTCTGCCCGACAGTTGGCCATCAGGCTCAGCATCTGCTTTGATAGTCTGCAGGGCAGAGGCTTTCAGAGGCCCTCTGTGGTAGGTTCCTAGTTTGTTTCCTGTTTTCTTCTTCTGGCTTTCAGAGGCCCTCTGTAGCAGGTTTCTAGGTTGTTTCCTGTTTTCTTCTTCTTCTGATGTCCATCCTCTTTGCCTTTCAGGTGGGGATTGAACATTTTAGGTAGGGTCCTCTCTCTTGCTTGGTTTCTTTAGATGCATAGATTTTAGTGGGTTTGTCCTATGTTGTATGTCTATATGAGTGAGTATATACCGTGTGTGTCTTTTTGCTTCTGGGACAACTCACTCAAGATGATCCTTTTTAGGTCCCAACATTTACCTGCAAATTTCATGATTTCCTTATTTTTCATTGCTGAGTAATACTCCATTGTATAGATGTACCACAATTTCTGCATCCATTCTTCATTTGAGAGGCATCTGGATTGTTTCCAGCTTCTGGCTATTACAAAATAAAGCTGCTACAAACATGGTTGAGCAAATGTTCTTTTTGTGTACTTGAGCCTCTTTTGGATATATGCCTAGGAGTGGTATGGCTGGAACCGAACAGAGGACCCAGAAATAAACCCACACACTTATGGACACCTGATCTTTGACAAAGATGCCAAAACCATACAATGGAAAAAAGATAGCATCTTCAACAAATGGTGCTCGTCCAACTGGATGTCTACATGTAGAAAAATGAAAATAGATCCATACTTATCACTCTGCACAAAACTGAAGTCCAAGTGGATCAAAGACCTCAACATAAAACCAGACACATTAAATCGGCTAGAAAAAAAAGTGGGGAATACCCTAGAACTCATTGGTACAGGAGACAACTTCCTGAACAGAACACCAACAGCACAGGCTCTAAGAGCAACAATCAATAAATGGGACCTCATGAAACTGAAAAGCTTCTGTAAAGCAAAGGACACCGTCATCAAAACAAAACGACTGCCTACAGATTGGGAAAGAATCATCACCAACCCTTTATCTGACAGAGGACTCATATCCAGTATATATAAAGAACTAAAGAAGCTGAAAAGCAGCAAACCAAGTAATCCACTTAAAAAATGGGGAACAGAGCTAAAGAGAGAATTCTCTGTAGAGGAATATCGAATGGCAGAGAAGCACTTAAAGAAATGCTCAACCTCATTAGCCATTAGGGAAATGCAAATCAAAACAACCCTGAGATTTCACCTTACACCCATCAGAATGGCCAAGATCAAAAACTCAAGTGACAACACATGCTGGAGAGGTTGTGGAGAAAGGGGAACCCTTCTCCACTGCTGGTGGGAATGTAAACTTGTACAACCACTCTGGAAATCAATCTGGCGCTTTCTCAGACAACTAGGAATAGCGCTTCCTCAAGATCCAGAATTGTATTTTGTGTGTCTTCTCATCAAAAGAAATATGAAAAGGTGCAGTATCAGTGTGGAAACAAAAAGAACTTTAGGCTGCTATGGATGTTTTTGCTATAGACATTTGTATACAAGGTTAGGTTGATATGTATCTTTCCATATTTCTTGGGTGTATATCTGGACATACACTTCCTAGTTCATATAATGACTCTGTTCAATCATTCTAAATAAGGTCAGCAGGTTTTCTGAGCTCTTAGTGGCATTTTGCATTTTAAACTGCAGTGAATGTCAGCTCTAAGTTCCATATATTCTCATGGAGAGTTGCCATCTACCATCTTATTTTAGCCATCTCACTGAGCATAAAGTAGAATCACCCTGTGACTTTCACTGCATACCTTTGATGATGTCAGCTGCTAAGCCTCTTTCCCTTCCCAAAGTTATGTGTGTGCCTTCTTGGGACTTTTCTCCTTAGATTCTTTGCCATTTTTCTCATTGAATTATTTCTTCTATCACTATTGAATTGTATGATTTGCTTCTATATTTTATATAACCTATTATGGGATACATGATGTCCCAATATTGTCTCCTATTCTGTGACAGATCCTTTCCCAACTTTGATAGTCTCTCTTGAGTCACAAGTTGTTTTAATTTTAGTGAAAGCCAAATTATATAGCTTCCTCATAACCTGCTATGTATGTTATATTCAAGAATACATTTCTGAATACACAGTCATGGTATTCATCACTAACTCTCTCTTGTTTGCAGTTTTGGGTGCTGCTTTTCATTGTCACCATCTATTTGTTTTTTAATTTTTAATTTTTATTTTAATTACTTTAATTGCTTTGTATCCCAGCTGTAGCCCCCTCCCTCATTCCCTCCCAATCCTGCCCTCCCTCTCTCTTCTCTTCCCATGCTCCTCTCCAAGTCCACAGATAGGGGAGGTCCTCCTCCCCTTCCATCTGACCCTAGCTTATCAGGTCTCATAAGTACTGGATGTATTGTCCTCCTCTTTGGCCTGGCACATCTGTTCACCCTTAGGAAGAGGTCACCACCTCTTGATGAAAAGTTTTGTTTGTGATATTGAGTGGCCTTTCTACTCTTGTTGATCAACAGATGAGACTTTTGGTCTTATTTCTACATTCCTCATTCTTATACTCATGTTGTCTCCTTAGAGCTTTGCATACATTTTTGAAACAGAAAAAGAAAGAATGTTTATATTTTGTTCTTTAAAACTGGGTTTGGCAGCAGACAGAGTTGGAATTTCACATAGATTTGGAATCATCATGTTAAATTTTGTAAAATCTAGCTGAGATTTTTCACAAGAATTTAATTGAATCTGGAAATCATTTGTAAATATTGCCATCTTACCACTACTAAACTTTTTTTTTTTTTTTTTTTGTCTTGAGGTAGGGTTTCTCTGTGTAGCCTTGGCTGTCCTGGACTTGCTTTGTAAACCAGGCTGACCTTGACTTTGAACTCACAAAGATCCACCTGACTCTCCACTATTAAATCTCATAATCCATTTTTCTATTATGTGTCAAAATCATCTTTGCAGGCTTTATGATTTAAGTTTTATACTTTTTGTTGAATATATTCTCAAACTGGATTTTTAATTTTGATTTCTAGATGTTTTAGGCCTTTTTATTCTTTATTCTTCTCCTCTCTTTCCAGCTGAGTGAATATTTTAATCATCATTTGACTTCGTCAAGTATTCTGTTTATTTTTAGGGTATTTCATCCATGTTTCGTTATGTATTCCAGAATAATCTTTAGATTTACAGTGACTCAATTTCAGTAGGACAAAGTAACACTTTCCTATGTCTTTCTCTTTGCATGTTCTCTTTGCATGTGCTAATGTTTTATATTTATTTTCTATATATGCTATAAAATCTTTCTATTATTTCATAATACAGCTTTGTCAATTTTCCTGAATTTGAAAAAGAAAGCAGAAGCTAATATATATTTTCAATGTTTCTTATTTAACTTTAATATCATATTCCAAATGCATTACTACCTTATTTTATTTCCCAGTAAAGCTGGGTTCCCATCATACTCCTTCTTGACCTTGTTTCAAATAAGGAGCTATTCTATATATTATAGACTCAATACACATCTTAAGCAATTGTTTTTACCCCTTAAGATAGGAAATAAAATTCCCATGTACCCTATTGTTGGGAGTAATGTAATCAGCAATAATTTGTTTTTCCATTTGGGTGTGTGGGTATGATTCAGTATCTGTCATTTTTTACAATGTATAATTTTTATGAAGTTGTTCTAAGGTCCCTAGAGAACTAAATCTTGCTGCAGCAGCCAGCGACCACCATTAGTTCTTCATCTATGGGAAAAGCCATATAGAATTCCCACAGTCCACAATGGTGTACCAGATGGTTTGGTCATCATGCCAACTCTGTTCAGGCAACTACCTTGGTAAGAGAACTCTCAACATAAATGCATTTTTCCTGTAATGTCTAAGGAACAGTAACAGGTAAATGGGCCTCTGGCCCTTACAATCATTCTGCCTCCTCTTTTACACTGTTCCCTGAGTGTTAGGCATAGAGGTTGCATTTCAGATGTATCATTTGGGCTTAGAAACCCCACAGTCACTTATTCCTGTATTTGCAACTAATTATAAATCTATGTAATAATCTCTATATATTGCAAAAAATACTCTTTGGTGAGGTATGAAAGTTACAGCAGAATGCAGTTAGAAATTATATTGTTTTATGAAAATAGTGGTGTTATGTGGGTTATAGTATGTTTGTCATGTACTATATGGCTAAAATCTGCTTATGAGGGATTACATACCGTGTGTGTCTTTGTGGGTTTGGATTATCTTCATGTGGGTTCCTTAGTAAGGGGAGCGAAGCGGTCTCTGACATGGACTCAGCTGCCTGCCTTTGGATTATTTCCCCATGGTGGGGCTGCCTTGCCAGGCCACAGGGGACAATATGCATTCAGTCATGATGTGACTTGATGTGCTGGATGGCTTAGTGGGCGCTCCCCTTTCCTGAGGATTAGGGGAGGGGGGATAGCAGGAAGAGGGAGAGACCACGAGGAGAGGAAGAAGGGAGCTGTGATCAGGATGCAGAGTGAATAAATAAATTAATGTTAAATAAAAAGAAAAGAGGGTTGCAGTGGTAGGTTCTCCTCTAAGATCCACGAACTCATTAGCCCTCTCTGGTACTTGGCCAGCTTTACAGTATCGGGCAAGAGGGCAAGAATTTCCTCCTATTGAGTGAGTCTTTAGTCTAATTACACAGGTGTTAGTTTCCCCCCAAGAGTGGTCTATTGCAGCATTTCGAATATGTTTTAGGTGGGCAGGAGGGCGGGGCAGGAGCTACTATGGATTGTTTTTCTTCCTTAACAACTTACACAGCACCTTCCAGGACTATGAAAAGGCATCTTTAGGGAGAAGGCTTTCAACTCAATTCCTCCAGGTCATATGTCTAAAGTATATGGTATCTTCAGCAGTAAGATTCTTTTTAGGGGGGATGGTGTGGGGGTGACATGCTTTTATTTTCAGATTTCTTTTTTAGAATTTATTCATTTATATTCTGATTGTAGCCCCCTCCCTATTCTCCTAGTCCACCCTCCCTCCCTTTTCCCCCTTATCCTACTCCCCTAGTCCTCAGAAAGGGGGGAGCTCTCCTCCCCTTACCATCTGACCCTAGCCTATAGAGTCTCCTCAGGACTCTCTGCATTCTCTTCTTCTGCGGCCTGGCAAGCCTGCCCATCCACGGAGAAGTGATCAAAGAACAGGCCGCAGAGTCCCTGTCAGAAACATCCCCTGATGCCCTTACTCCAGAACCCACATGGAATCTGCGCTGCCTATCTGTTACTTCTGAGCATGGGGTCTAGGTTCTCTTCATGCATGGTCCTTGGCTGGTGCATCAGTCTTTGCAGGCCATCCTGGGACCAGATGTGTTGGCTTTATTGTTATCCTTGTGGAGATCCTGTCCCCTTTGGGTCCTTCTATCTCTGCCTGCCCTCACCCCTTATTCTATAAGACTCCCTGTGCTCTGCCCAGCATTAGCTTCAATCTCCTGCTGTGTGGAGTTTTTCAGAAAACATCTATGGTAGGCTCCCTTCCTGTTCCCTCCCTTCATCTGCTTCCAGTGTCTAGTCTATTTACCCTTCTGAATGAGAACTGAGCATCCTTCCTAGGTACTCCTTATCATTTAACTGTGGATTAGATCTGTGGATTGTAGTATGGTTATCCTGTGTTGTATGACTAATATCTGCTTATAAGTGACTATACACCATGCTTGTCTTTCTGGTTCTGCGTTAACTCACTCAAGATGATCTTTTCTAGTTTCATCCATTTGCCTGCAAATTTCATGATTTTCTTGTTTTTAGTTGCTGAATAGTATTCCATTGTGTAAATGTACCACAATTTCTGTATCCATTCCTCTGTTGAGTTGTTTTCAGATTCTGGCTATTATGACTAAAGCTGCCAGTGAACATAGTTGAGCAAATGTCTTTATTGTATGGTGGAGCATCTCTCGGGTATACACCCAGGAGATGTATAGTTGGGTCATAAGATGGAGCTGTTCTCAATTCTCTGAGAAAGTGCCAGATTGATTTCCAAAGTGGTTACACAAGTTTACACTCCCACCAGCAGTGGGAGAGTGTTTCCCTTTCTCCACCTCCTCACTTTTGTGCTGTGACTTGAGCTTTTGATTTTCGCCATTCTGATGGATAAGGTGGAACAGCAATAAGATTTTAACTTTATGTTCTGAAGCATTTCTTTAAGAGAGAGAGTGCATATAGGAATATTAGTGAGTGGTTCTCTTTGTCGCACTTTTATGTCCAATATACCTTTGCCCAGGAGCTCTAGTTTCTGATGAGAGGTCAGCTGATAAACTCATTGGGGAATTGCTAATGATGAGTCACTTTTCTCTTTCTTTCGTTTTTTTTTTTTTTTTTTTTTGGTATTTTCTTTCCTTGTCTTCCTCGAACATCGTGTGATGCTGCTGTTGATGCTTTTTGAGCTTCCTAAATGTTAAGCTAATGCTTCTTAAAAATGATAGTTTTATCCTTATTATTTGAAGATGTTCTGTTTCTTTCCCAGCATCCTCTCCTGTTTCCACATTTCCCATTTATATGTGTACTTATGGCCCTCATCTCTCTGAGACTTTGTTTAGTTCTCTTCAGCCAAGTGGCCTGGTCTCTAATTCATACATTCTATCAATCTGTCTTCACATTGGAAAATATCCTCCTTTTGCAAGGTCATGTTAAAGGTGGAGCTTTTGCAGTGAATATTTCCTTTCAGATACTGTACTTATGAACTCCAGAATTTCCACATTTAACAATTTGGTCTTATCCATATTCTCTTTTAAAAATTACTCACCACATTTTCTCACTCTCTTTTATACATATCTTCATTTTGCAAAATAATTATATTTGTCTGTGTTTGTGTGTGCATGTGTGTGTGTGTGTGTGTGTGTGTGTGTGTGTGTGTGTAAAACATCAGCTATTTTCCTCAGTCACCCTCCACCTTATTTTTCAGGCAGGGTCTTTCAGTGAACCTGGAACAAAAATAGCACAGATTCAATGTTTAAATATTTTAAAAGCTTAGTTTAAAAAATTTTAGATTGCTATTTAAACTGCACAAATGTTAAGCACAGATTCAGGGTGAGTAACTGAGAATATAGAGAAAATAGATTTTATAATACAGAAACTGCTCTCTCAGGTTGATCTTAGACTGTCTGTCATTAACATTCTCCCATTAGCATTTAAAGAATATTTATGCATATGCTAATGAGGATTTAACCTCTGAATCTGTAATGTCAAATATTTTCCATAAAAAGCTTACAGATACATGCTTGAAGGATTTCACTGTTTGCAATTCAAGCTGCCACTACTAATTTTACACACAAAAAAGGTTTTATTAATTTTACTTGCAGATATATCTAAAAGGCAAAAGTAGGACTTAACTATATCTCATGTGATGTCTCCATAGAAACCTGTGTATGTATACATATTGAATTTTATTTAATAAGGGCAGTGTTGGTTGTATGTATATATTTATCTATGAATATGACCATAACAATTAAAGAGATTTTGAGAGGGATCAGAAATGGGAATGTCAAAGGGAGGTTAGAAAGAGAAGGAGGGCCAAATGATGTAATTACTTCAGAAATAAATGAAACTTAAAAAAAATAAAATTGATATTTTTTAAAAGGTTGTCTGTAAGTGAAGAAGTTAAACCCCAACACAGCAAATAACCCAATTGAAAAATGGGGTACAGAGCTAAACAAATAATTCTCAACAGAGAAATATCAAATGGCAGAGAAACAGTTAAAGAAATGCTCAATGTCCTTAGTCATTTGGGAAATGCAAATAAAAAAGACCCTGAGAATCTACCTCATACCCATCACAATGGCTAAGATAAAAAACTCAAGGGATGACACATCCTGGAGACTTGTGGAGAAAGGGGAACCCTCCTCCACTGCTGGTGGGAATGTACCTTGTACAACCATTTTGGAAATCAATCTGGCACTTAATCAAACAGTTAGGAATAGTGCTACCTCAAGATCCAGCTACACCACTCCTGGGCATATATCCAAAAGATGCTAAACCATTCAACCAGGATGTTTGCTCAACTATGTTCATAGCAGCATTATTCATAACAGCCAGAATCTGGAAACAACCTAGATGTCCCTCAACTGAAGAGTCGATGCAGAAACTGTGGAAAATTATACAATGGAATACTTCTCAGCTATTAAAAATAAGGAAATCGTGAAATTTGCAGGAAAATGGCTGGAACTAGAAAAGATCATCCTGAGTGAGGTAACCCAGAAGCAGAAAGACACATATGGTATACACTCACTTATGAGTGGATATTAGCCATATAATATAAGATAAAAATACTAAAATCTATAGTCCTAAAGAAGCTAAACAACAAAGACCCCAGGGAAGAGGCTGAAACCTCACTCAGAAGGGCAAACAGGATAGACATCAGAAGTAGAAGACAAGGAACAGGGGACCTCTGAAAGACTCTTCCCATCAGGGTATCGTAGGAGATACTGAGAATCATAACCAAACTTTGGGAAGAGTGCAGGAAAACTTATGGAAGAAGAGAGAAACAGAAAGACCTGGAGGAGAGAAACTCCACAAGGATTCCAACAGAGACAAAAAACCGGGGCCCAAGGGGGCCTCCAGAGACCGATACTCCAACCAAGGACCATGCATGGAGAGGACCTAGACATACTGCTCAGTTTCCAAGTGGGTTCCCTATTACTAGGGGTACAGGGATTGTCTCTGACATGAACTGAGTGGCTGGCTCTTTGATCACCTCCTTCTTGGGGGGAAGTCTTCCCGGGTCACAAAGGAAGATGATACAGCCATCTGTATCATCTGTATCATCTGTATCTGTATCATCATCAAGATGAGACTTGATAGGCTAAGGTCAGAGAGAAGGGGAGAAGGTCCTCTGTTATCAGTAGACTAGGAAGGGGCATAGGGGGAGAAGAGGGAAGGTGGGTGGGACTTGGAGATGGACAGGGCTACAGCTGGGATACAAAGTAAATAAATAAATAAATAAATAAATAATTAAATAAATAAATAAATAAGATAAAAAGGAAAAAGAAAAAAATACAGTTAGGCAACTGAGAAATGGAGTCTTAAGCTATGTGTGGCGGTTCATGCCTATGACCAGAGCACAGAAGAGATAGAGGAAGAAGGATCAAGTATATATAAAGAAGCTTAATCTGAAGAATATATTTTATTAGTAAGATTAACAAGTAAGTTGATGTTGGTTAAATTGTGTGAAAACCAACATCATTTGGGTTGAACAACACAGGGAATCATGAAGCCAGACAGATAGTGGCTATGTCATCTTGAGGCACACTGGAATCACTCAGAAGATGGCATCATTTTTAGTGAAAAGACTCTCGGTCAGATGACGAATATTTCCTCATATACTGGGATATGAGAAAAAGATAAAAGATAAACTACATGAATGGTGTGTTGAAGAGGCTTTATTAGTACATAGCACAGCCTTCGAAGTGAAGGTTGTGATGTTGTCACAGTGGAGAAGTCAATGTTGGGGGAGGCAGTGTAGACCTAGTAGTACTGGCTGCAACCTGGTATCTAGGTGTTGGTGACAGGCAGATCCAAAGAGTATGTGCATGAATGGAAAAGTCCACAGAACAAGTAGGTTCTCAAGCTAAGCAGGGAACCTTCTCTGCCCTGCTGAACGAAGAGAGCAAGATGTGCTTGATGTGCAGTGACAGGCTTCAGAAGGCACCGGGGTGGTTTTGGAAAGATGCACCATGTGATAGGGATGTTCGGAGATGTGGATGTCCACACACTGGACAGTGACTAGATTCAATAAGGAGTGAGGTATAAAAGCAAACCAACTTCATTATCTAAAAGGAATCATGTAGTTTTAATTGTAATAAATCTGTGATGTCTTTTAAAGTCCCATCTCTGTCATGATATATTAAAATCTAGCTAATTATTTTTCTTTCTTCCCTAGTGAAGACATTCTTTCATAGAACTATAATCTCCCAATTTACTTTGCAAAAATGTCCCTAGTCTCTGAATGGTGCCAGATACATCAAAGGTCCTGAATATGCATTTTATAACCATAGCTACTCATGGGGAGGCAAAGACATTAATATGTGACACAGTTTATTAGACACTTTTGTATGCAACATATACCCTAACTGATCCTCTTTGTTAGCATGTCATTAGAGTAATAACAACAGTAATTATTTCCACTTTATTAATTAAACACATAAAGTACTTATGTGTGGTATCAACTATTCTAATGCCTCTTATTAATTATTAATAATAAATTATTGTACTGTCTAAGAAATTCCCCAAAAAATTGACCTTGAGTTCCATAATTATGTTGCTTCAACTTTTAAAATACTCTGAGAAAAGGATACTACAAACCAGCTGCATTCCACAGAAAGTGGATACTATAATGAGCTTAAGTGTATATCCCTGATTGCTCTTGTTGAGGCCTTCACTGGTTACAAAACCCATTGCTTCTTTCTGACATGATAGAATATCTAGACAAGGCCCCATTGACATAAGCTGAACTTACATTACTAACTGGCTGGTTGATGACCAAATCTCTTCATTTTCCAGTTTAAAGACATTGCGTGTGGAAGGCTAGAGAGATGACACCAGGCTCCAGAGAACTTGCTACTTGTCCACTGGAAATGAGTTCAGTTCCTAGCACCACATCTGATAACTCAAAACCACCTAACTTCAGCTCCAGGAGATCCCAAATGCTCTTTGGCCTCTGCACACATGTGCCATGCAAGTACATGGTCTCTCTCTCTCTCTCTCTCTCTCTCTCTCTCTCTCTCTCTCTCACACACACACACACACACACACACACACACATATGCTGCACACATACACACAGAGAGATGCATTTTAAAACTTTAAAAAGACATTATAAGCTATGAATTTCTAAAAATTTCCCCGCCAATTAACGAATGGCATCATTCACCTCGCTAAGACACGATGATATGCTGAAGAACATTTTATCAGTGTCACCAATTAGTGACAATTTTTTTTAGTGGGTAATTTTTCTCCTGATCTTAAACATTTGTTTCAAACAATTATGGTGGAAATTGAAACTTCTGTTTGGTTGTTTGGGCCGTTTTGCTTGTTTATATTGACATGTAGTGTGGGAGGGCCTGGTACTTGTTCTGCAGAGCAGGTTGGCATCAACTCCATAGTAATCCCGCAAATTCACTATCCTAAGTACTGGGCTTACAGATGTGTACCACCACTGGCAGCTTTGAGGTTTATCCTTTGGCATAGGCGCGTTAGATTAGGTGCCCGTTCCATGTGTCACAATTGTCTTCTTTCCCTTCCCCACACCATGTATGGCTATGCAGTTGGGAGCAGTATGTGAATCCAGGTAATTAATTCGAACTGGCACATTGTCTATGTCATTAGACTTCTTCATTCCCTCATAGAGGGATTTTTTTTAAATAAAAATATATTAAATAGAATATTTGGCCTCATGGGTTTTAAAAATATCTTATCCGTATGTTTTACTGTTTTAATTTTATTTTATAGTTTTTGAAACATTTAAAGATAAATTTACATATTCTTTATGGACATAGTCTTACTAGCCAGCTTGTGTTACTAAACTTTTCACTATATACTATCTAAATTTATAGTAATTTTGGGTGTTTTACTCCTTCAAGAATGAGTATATACTTATGTCTTTGAAATTATATGCATATTTAAATATATATTCTTAAAGCCAAATATCCATCATGTTTTTCCAACGTGTGTTTATTTCCTCAAAAGCAGACATTGTGCTATCTTTCATTATTTGTATTTGCTTTAATTAAAACAAAAAGAATAAAAAAGCAAAATTGTGAGAGTACTTCTCCATTCTTTAAAGTATTTAGGTAATTACATTTTAAAATATATTAAAATATTTCAAATGGATCAGGACACTATTAAGGCAAAATAATAATAAACTAATTATAGGATGATTTAAAGAATTATAGAGGGTTTGTATGGATCAGGGATAAACTGTCTCTGGACTGTCACAATCAAGAGTTTGTGTATATTGTAATCTTTATTAAACAAGTTGTGAAGATCAATGCCCTTTTGCTGAACAATAGAATTAAATCTAATTTAGTCTTTAGTTCTTAAATAGCAGTAGTCAGTGGCTGTTTTTGTCCTTTTAGGCTGTTTTAGCAGAAAATGTAACTAACTAAGCAGCTTCTAAAAAGCCACCACTAATTTCTAGAGGAAGGAGAAGCCCAAGAGTGAACAGATTCCATGTCTCACGAGGAATCTGTCAGAGAGGTGCTGTGTTCACACTGCAGCCTCTTACAGGAGATGGAGCAGAGTAGCTTTTGGGAACTTTTTGTTTTTTCAATTGTTATTAATGAATTCAGTTTGCATCTCGGTATTATTAAAAATAACGGCATGGACTCCATTCACTAAGCCTGACACCCGTGATGCAATCGCAAACCCACCCCAGTTCTACCACCTGATGCCATTATGTTAGGGATAGGTAGGATTTTAATGTGGACTTTGGGGGACCCAAAAAAGCATCCTCAGCAATTCATGGGTAATGGTCAAAGTGCAGTATATGTAACCCAGGAACTTTGTGGAGAGAGTTTATTTCAGAGAAATGGAATTTATTGTAGTTATGGACTTCAGAAGATTGCAATTGTACAAAAAAAAAAAAAAAAAAAAAAAAAAAAAAGGTTTCCTTTTAAATTCCTGTTAGAATAGGATCGAACTGGAGAAATTAGATTTTTTTTTTGTTCTGCTGAAAGAAAATAGTTTTATTTAAACATTTAAGGTACATGTGCCATATAAAAATAAATAGTGCTTAATTATGAGCTTAGTTATTTAGTAACATGCTGTTTGTTACATCCTGACCTTACATTGTACACTAACTTTAAAACAGTCACTCTGACTTAAAAGTAAAACAATGCCACTTAGTTTTTCCAAATATTAAAATACCTTAAATCAACATGTTAAACAGCTATAGTCCATTTTAATTCAATCCAATAAATATTAAAGAAAATAACAGCACATACAAAGGATATATGAATCTATTCAGGTTAGAATTTTTTTTTTCATCTCAGGTACATTGTTGTTCTATATGGCTTATTTATTTTTATTATAGCTTAAGAATAAGAGAGTGGGGGTTTCCTCTGACTCTTCTGCCTACTTGTGGGACCCTCGTCATCCTCCTGAGTTGCCTTGTTTAATATTAATATGAGAGGAGGTGCCCAGTCTTACTGCAACTTGATATGCCAAGTTTGGTTGGTGTCCTGGGAGGCCTGTCCTTTTCTGAAGGGAAATGGAGAAGAAATAGGTTTGAGGGAGAGGGGAAGTAGGAGGGGAGAGACTGGAAGGAGAAGGTGGAGGAAAACTGCAGTTGGGGTGTAACATATGAGAGGTGCATTTAAAAAGAATAAGCCCCAACGTTTACTCTAATAGCTGGTTTATTCTATAAAAATAGGCAGTTTATTTGAACAAACGCTCACAGCCAATTCCAATGTTTATTTCCTCATTAACACATCAATAGCCTGATTCCCTCGTCTATAAAACGAAAATGGCTGATACCTGCTGGCTGTTTGATGCCTCAGATAAAGCCAGTGTTCATAAGGCCATCTCTTTGAAGAGACTAAAGAGTCTATAAATCCATCGTAATAATCTCTCTCTGCGTATACTTAATGCCTAACACACACAAAAGGCACATTAGGATTAGAAGTTCACCTCCAAACTTTGCACATAAATTGCTTGCTACAATACAGATATTTATATTCTTATCTCTCTCAACATTATGTCATGCAGTCTGCATCCCTAAAATACAAAGATCAGAGAAAGGGCCATGCCATGCAGCTCAGATGGGGAAAGATGCCCAGAGACCTGCCGCCTGCTGCTCAGTGTGGGCCAGCTGTAGAAGCACAGAGCCCTTCTTGCCTCACACCATGCATACCTCCATGCCGTGTGGCACAGGAAGGAGATGGTGTCCACGGACCTGCTCACCGCCATGCCACATGGGCGGGCTCTAGACATTTAGCAGCCAGCTTGCCTCTACTGCATAGGAAGAGGGTACCCAGAAGCCTGCCGGCCAAGTGTCCAGCCTGCAGCGGAAACAGCCACAGTGTAAAAGTGTGTGGTGGAGAGAAAGAGAAGCAGAACAATTTGAGCATCATGAAGAGATATGGAACTGGAGACACAAGGATGGAGAGGAATAGCCTGTTGTGAGTAGTCAGCCCTGTCACCGGGGCCGTGGTGAAGTCCCAGCCTGCATTGCTGCTAAGGGCCATGTACAGGTCTCTGCCATGCAGTGGCAGAGATGTCCATGACTCATATTGCCAAGAGAACAAGGAGACATCCCTGTTCTGAGCAGCTGCCTAAGACCACATAGATGTCCAAGGGTTGGGCAGAACTGGCCCCACCCCTCACTGGTTGTAGCCTCTGAAGAGCTGGCCCCATCTCTCACCAGTAGCAGCCTCTGGAGAGCTGGCCCTGCACCTCCCCCAGGCAACACAGTGAAGCTAGCCCTAGTGACAGAGGCCCAGATGTGCTGGCCCAGAGGGCATGAGGGCGGGAGAGCTGACCCTGGCTCCTGCCAATGGTGGCATTTGGTGGCCTAGCCAGAGCAATGCTGGAGAGCTCTTTCTGGTAGTGTGGATGTGGGAGAGCTGGCTGGCCGACGAGCTCAGCTACCAACGAAGCCCAAATCCAGAGCTTTGAGCTGTCCACCCCAGCATGCAGTCATCTGTGAACTGTTGGAGTGCACAAGAGAGCTGTTGTGCTAATCCAAAGCTGCAGGACCCCCATGACACAGGACAACGACAGGATAACTGGGAGGAGTTCCCGTGAGGATCACTTATTGGTAGTGTGATGGAAGCCAGAAACCTCAAACCAGACCAAGGAGTCGTTGTAACGAACATTTAGAAGTGAAGATGTATGGACAAAGGGATATACTGCGTGACAGCCTGTGACTAGAGCTTCCATAATGAGATTTTTCCAGACTTTGTTTTATTCTGTTGTTGGTTTGTCTGTGGGGTTTTTATTTTCTTTTGGTGGGGGAAGTTTACAAGATTGGAGGGCAGATAGGAAGGGAGAGGGAAATGAGCAGGACTGGGTACATGATGTGAAACTCAAAAAGAAACAATAAAAAATTTAAAAAACTTATTGAGAAAGACAAAACATGTTGCTTTTTAAAGGATTGCTTAGAGAAAAGGCCTCAGAGTGACTAAAAGGAGACTTCAAAGTGATGAGAGCAGCCAAACTCAAGTGGGAGTAATAAACTGATGGTTCATAAACTGTGCTGAAGACCTTTGAAGCTGCCTCTTGACAATCAATGGCGTAAAATTAGTCTTAAAGCATCTTCAAGTAAACATACGCCAAATGTGGACTCTACGACATTATTTCGTGCAGTCAAAACGCCAGCAGCTAAGGCATCGATGTACTCACAGCTGTTTTGTCTGTCAGGCAAAAATTGCTCCCCAGAGATTGTGGGGTAATGTGTGGTTCCTGCCTGACACCCGCAGGCACCTGATTTCTGAACTCTCTGAAATATCCTTCAGAGAGGCTTCATGTGAGATACTGTAACTGTGCTGACAGGCTCAAGTTGATTCTTCAAATAGTTTGAGAAGCTTTAAATTAATCTTTACAGAATTAACACATTATATAATAATAATATAAATTAACTATTTGAACCTTCTTGCCAGTCATTAGCTTAGCCTTTGATAGTATCACACCCTCTGTGAAACAATTTTTTAGTAGTTTTTTTTGTTGTTGTTATTGTTTTGTTTTTTGGGTTTTTTTTTTTGTCTATAAACTGTCATTTATATCTTATTATAATCCCGGTGGTACATGCTGCTAATAGCCTGCATTATTTTAATTGAAAGGTAAAACAGTATGTTTTTATTATGTCCAACGTGATGTTTTGATTGTTCTCAGTTTTTAAGGTGAAGCCAGAGAGGTTGAATGAGTCATCCAAGGTCACACAGGTCACAAGAAAGGAAAGGGGGATTGAATTGTTTATGTTAGATAGTCTTGAAAAATGCTGGCAGTGTGCAAAACCTTGGGGTCATATCATCAGTAATTATGAAAAGTAAAGTGATGGTAATTTACCTTATATTGTGCAAATTATTTTTTAATAAGCTGCTTCATACTTTAAATGCAGTAGTTCACTCTTCCCAGGACCTGTGCTGTAGATACTGTCATAGTCATTTGTTCAATGAGAGACAGGAAAGAACTGTGATTTGAGTTATTTGTCTTGCCTCAAAGCATAAACACTCACCGTCATCTGATGCCTAGGTTTACCACATATTATTTTAACTGTGGAAAGCAAATGGGATATATTCTTACTTGTTTTTATTCCCATAATCAAAGTATCTGGCACAAATAAGAAAAGAGGGCTTTATTTCAGTGCACGGTTTTAGAAGATTCTGACCATGAAGCGTAATACATTTGGCCTCATGTCCTTAAACAGAACATCATGGAAGAGAAATCACATGGTGGAAAAGTTCTTTGCCTGATGATACATGACAAGAGGCAGAGAAAAAGAGCCAAGGACAAGACCTAGCCCCAGTGACTTGCTTTATCTTGCTAGGAACCACCGCCTAGAGTTTCCTGAACCTACTATAATATTGCTAGCTATGAGCCAGACATTTCACACACAATCCTCTGAAAGACACTTTGTATCCAATATAGAGTATATTAGAAATAACTTAGGCATCCATTCTAGGAAATATTCTACAGTGTATATACAATAACTTTACTGTCATTAAGACCCCGAAAAGATAGTTAAGTTAAATACTGTGTCTTCACTTGCTGGGTGCAAATCTTGTATAATAAAGTGTATTCTTTCCTTCTAATTAGTGCTAAAATCAGTATTACTAGTAGCAACTATTAGTGGAAGCTTCAAAAATATATACTTTGCCAGATTTATTCTTTTTTGAATATTATAATTGAGAGCTAGAGAAAAGTTTCAGCAGTTAAGTGGAATTTTTTTAATAAACTGTTTATACAATTTTTTTTCAATTGCCACATATGTGGTTTCAAGTTTGTCATTTGTCTTTTAAACATTATACATATGTTTTATTCTTATTTATGTGTTATTTTAAATACAAAAATACATCAAAGTGAATAATGTAGAAATTATGGAATAAAGAATAAAATTAAATCACACCATTAAGAGAAATAGTGGAACACAGAGAAATACATTTACAATTTAGACATTCATACCTATATTAAAATCGATATACTTGCCTTAAGGCAGTATAATATTTGTAGCATCCACTGAACTAAACATATGAAATATCTTTTAATGCTGATATACTTCATTTATAGTATAATTCTAAATGACTACCCAGAAGTCCATAGTAAATCAATTTATGTCAAATGTCTCTTCTTCCCATTGATCAGTTAATGTTACAATAATGGAAATGAAGAGGCCAGTTCTAGGAAACAAAATTCTCCAAACTTAATCTAAAATTGTAGAGTATGCCTAGCTCAAATGCTTTTAATATATGATTTAAAACAGTTGTCATTTGACCTATAATGTTTTCCCCTTAACTTTTAACATAATCGGGTATGATGCTTTCCATTATTGAAGACTATTCATTCTATACCCATGACTTGTCATCAAATATCAGTTCATTTTGTCAACAAGAGTTGATTTCTGATTTCTCAAAGGTGTTCTCTTGGTCTTTACATCTGTTTTTATGTCCCTTTGCATGCTTGTTTCTACTCTTTGAAAAGTTGCCACATAGTCCAGATATCTTTCTGATTCTTAATTTTCATTGAATTTTTCCTTTTTTTTTTTTTTTGGTTTTTCAAGACAGGATTTCTCTATGTAACCTTAACTGTCCTGGACTCCAGAGATCCACCTGCCTCTGCCTCCTAAATGCTGGAATTATAGACGTGTGCTATCATGCTCAGTAAATTTTTACTTTTAAGTGTTCAAAAATATTTAAGTTTAAATGGGCTAAGTCACCTTCCTCTTTCTGAATGTTGCTACAGTATATTGCTTAGACATCAGCATTCTAGAATTAAATCTGAATGAATTTTCTTCTCTGGTGTCTACAGCTTAATTTCATTTAAATCATTCTCCCTATCAAATATAATTTTATGCTAAAAGTTGAGAGGTTATCTGGACTTTATTGCATGCTCTCTAACTTGCTATTATTTTATATCCTCTTCTGGTCTCTGCAGGTACCCTCTCATGTGTGGCATACACATGAATAAAAATAAATCTTAAAATATGAAAATGAAAATATTATTGGTCTGGGTAGTGGTTCAGTTGTAAAAGCACTGGCTACTCTTTCAGAGGACATGGGTTCAATTCTGTCACCCACATAAGGGCTTATAACCATCTGAAACTCCAATTCCAAGAAGTTTAACAGATTCCTCTAGCATCTGTAGATATCAGACATACACATGAAGCAAAGACATATATGCAGGCAAAATATCCATATCAGAGATAATATTTTTTATTTAAAGAATATTAAATCATAAATATTTCAATTAAAATAAAATTGAAATGCCATTTTAGCATGTTATTTTTTGTGGTTTTTTAAATAATAAAACTGAAACCTTTAACAGTTAAGCTATATGTCAAATTCTCTCAGTGATAAATCTTTCATTGTACAAGCATACAATGACCAAATAGGGCATTGACTCAAAAATTTTTAAAGTTTTATGTTATCATTTAATTACTATCCCTATGTATAATAGGGTATAATGTGTTATTTCAGTCTTGTAGAAAATATAGACCAAATCTCATCTTAGAAAAATGTGAGATTTTCAAAATATTTCTTAGTGATGTGGCTGTGTGATAAAAAAAAAAAGTTACATTCTTAGCATTGTAAAGTGTGTAATTTAGTATATTCACATTGCTACACCAAAGACCTCCAGAAACCTGCCATCTTGTGGAACTGAAAGTTTATTTCTCTAAGAACTCTCCATTGCCTTCTTGCTCCAGCACCCAGCATTCTGTGTCCATGAATTTGTTTCTTTTGGATTCTTCATGTAAGTTGGAACATCATCCTGTGAATCAGTTGGCTTGACTTGCCTTATTGACCATTGTGGACAATGCTCTTATGGATGTGCAGGTTTGAACACGTCTATCAGTTCTTGATTTTAATTCTTCTGCAATATTTACCTTGGAATTGCATTTGTCAACCACACCACAATTCTCTTAGTAACTGTTGGAGGAGCTACCACCCTGTTTCCCATTGCTGTTGTATTGTTTTACCTTCTGCCCAGTCGTTTCCCAGGGTTCCGGCTTCTCTGTTCACTGTCAGCATTTACACTTGTTTTCCATTGCATCTTTGCTCTTTTCATAGTAGCCTTACTAGTATGTTTGAGGTGAAATCTCATTCTGACTTTAGAGTTATACTTTAGAGTATCTTCACTAGCCATTTGTATATTATCTTTGAACAATGTTTATTCAAGTCAGTGTTTTTTTAATCTAGTTAATCTAGTTAATTTTGACTGAGGAGTTATTGGAGTCTTTTTCTATATTTGTGCTGGGTTTTCAAAACTCAGAACATGCTTAAATGGTTTTACATTTTCTGCTCAATTTCTCATAAAGACTTTAATGTTTATAGTATTCAGTACATTTGCTGAAGATGATTAATAACTTTTAGCAGAAAGAAAATATTTGTATTTATTAATATATAAAAAGGCTAGAGTCAAGCTTGACATTCTCAGTAAGAACAATGTCTCACTTTGCCTTGCCAGAGACCCCTAAATACTGTGTATTGTTGAGGGTCCAAGGTCACCCAATGTCACTCACATGTCTAAAAATAGATGTTTCGTTATTTTATAAAAGAAAACTAATTCATAAACAGAAATATCTCTTTATAATAACAGATAAATGTAAAAAGTGTGTTGTTATTAGTATCAATTTAAATACAGCCTGCTTTTATTCTCATGTAATCATGGTCTTAGATAAGACTGCTGAACCCAGGAAGAAAAGGTGCCTCGCCCTTTTGGGTATGAGTTTTAGCTTCTGTTAACCATGCCAGGGCAGGGACATTTTCTAGGGAATTCCTCAACACTGAGCATACACAGTGTTACATTCCAAAGATGCTCATCTTCACAGCTACTAACGAGAACATGTGCTGCTCTTTCTGGCTCCCCAATATATAGCAAAAGTAGATAAGAGGTACAGAGACTGAAATGCTTGCAGCCATGGTTTAGTGTAGAACAGTCTTCAGATTAACATGTAGGTAAAATGAAAGATGGATTTTTACTATTGGGCAGATTCTTGCTATTATAAAAGGAAAAAAATCTAAGAAAAAGAAAATATAGGATCCTGATTGTAGAGATTTCATAGAGTGCATCATAACAATAAATAGATAGTAAGGTAGAGATACTTCCCTGAAAGCCAGGGCAGGGGAAGTCAGTGAGTGTGGTCTCCAAATCCACTTCAAGGGCATAGATGTAGTGACCAGACTTTTTCCCATGAAGTCCCATTCCTTTAAGACTCCATAACCTTGTGACATTGTCAAGCACTGTGGATCAAGCCTTCGACACCTGGACTGAGGGAAACATCTGCGTCCATGTCACTTTTCCATTTTTACTTTTTCTTACTTTTGTTGAAATCCCTCAAAGACAACATTTTTATTAAATTTTATTTGTTTTTTATTCACTTGACATCCTGATTGTAGCCTGATCCCACCTTACCTCTCAGTCCCATCCTCCTTCCCCCTCCCCACTCCTCTATTCCTCATCAAGGCACATAGGGACTGAGTATGTCCTCTTCCCCTGTGGCCTTGCAAGACAACCCCTCCAGTGGAAGTGATCAAAGGGTGCCAGGGAAGTCTGTGTGACATGCATTCCCTGCTTTCCTTACTTGAGGACCCATATGAAGCCTAAGTTGCCTATTGGCCACATTTTGTAGGGTCATCTAGGTCCAGTGCATGAATGGTCCTTTGTTGATGCTTCAACCTCAACAAGACATTCTGGACCATAGTTAGTTGGCTTTGTTGGTCTTCTTATGAAGCTCTTGTCATCTCCTGGCCCTTAAGACTTTCTACACATCACCCAATGTTTGGCCATGAGTCTCAGCATCTGTTTTGAGGCATTGCTGCATAGGGCCTCTCAGAGGACAACTCTGACAGGCTCCTGTCTGCAGTCTTAGCCAAGTATTATTCATAGTGTCAGAGTGAGTCTTTGGCTGGGCCAGGCATTGGTTGGGCATTCCCTCAATCTCTGCTCTATCTTTATCCCTGCACGTCTTTATAGGCAGTTTAAAATTTGGGTCAAAGCTTTTGTGGGTGGTTTGGTGTTCACCTCCCTCTACCAATGGACTTATCTAGTTAGAGGATGTCCTTTTCCATATCTGTGGCCTCTGCTACTAGAGTCTGTGCTTGAGTCCCTCTCATATCCTTCAGGAGGCTACACTGACATCAAACTCCAGCTTGTCACAGAGATACCCTCACCTTTGGTTTCTCTTTTCTTTACAAGACTCTGTCCTCTCGCTCCTGCTCTCCCCAGGTCTGATCTTCACCCTTACATTTCTCTACACTTTCTCTCCTACCTTGTTCCCTCTCTTCAACCATTACCTCTATTTTAGTTCTTCTTCCAAGTGAGATTTATGCATTCTTCGTTGGAGCCTCTATGTTATTTATCTTCTTTGGGTCTATGCCTTGTAGTATGCCTCTCCTATACTACATGGCTAAAATTCACTTCTAAGTGAGTCCATACCTTGTATGACTTTCTGGGTCTGGGTTACCTCACTCAGGATGATCTTTTCTAGTTCCATCCATTTGCCTGCAAATTTCATGATTTCTTTGTTTTTAATAGCTGAGTAGTATTCCATTGTGGGAATCTGCCACAGTTTCTTCAATCGAGGAATATCTAGTTTGTTTCCAGATTCTGGTTATTATGAATAAAGCTGCAATAAACATACTTGAGTAAGTGTCCTTGTTGTGGTAGAGTGTCTTTTGGGTATATACCCAGGAGTGGTATAGCTGGGTCTTGAGGAAGAGCTATTCCCAATTTTCTGAGAAAGCACCAGATTGATTTTCAGAAAGGTTGTGCAAGTTTACACTCACACCAGCAATGGAGGGGGGTTCTCCTTTCTCCACATCCTTGCCAGCATGTGTTGTCCCTTGAGTTTTTGATCTCAGCCATTCTGACTGGTATGATATGGAATCTCAGATTCATTTTGATTTGTATTTCCCTGATGACTAAGGACATTGAACATTTCTTTAAGTTCTTCATGGCCATTTCAGATTACTCTTTTGAAAATTGTTTGTTTAGTTTTTTGCCCCATTTTTAATTGGGTTATTTTGTTTATTATTGTTTGGTTTCTTGAGTTCATTACATGTTTTCGATATTAGCTCTTTGTCAGATGTAAGATTGGTGACGATACTTTTCCAATCTGCACACTGACATTTTCCTTGTTTCATTTAACTTATTCTATCAGCATTTTTTTTTCTCCAAGGGAAATGTATCTCTAAATGAGTAGTTCTGGAACTGGCAAGAACATCAGACTCCCATAGCAGTCATGTTTATACACACTGCAGAGCTCAGCTGTATCTTGTCTAATTCAGTCATTTCTGGGGTGGGAGCTGAGCCATCATGAACATCGCAGTTTTATGCTGCTATAGCTAGTTCAGGAGGCATATTTGGAAAACCAGGTTTCTCAATTGAGGTAGTTTACTTGATTGACTGAATAGTTAGTTGCTTGGTTGACATGTTTCTTGAATGGTATTGAGTGTCTGGTGTCTTGTAGCCAAAGGTGCACAGCTTTCAGTAATATTTGAGTGACTAGCAGTGATTCTGAGAGGGCAAGGTGATTGTGTAATAATTACATAGCTTTTGGGTCCATACTGAGAGCTTTTAAAACATGTTGATGTGAACTGAAATTATCGGTGCAAGTCCAAAGCAAAACAGTTGCTCGTTGGTTTAACATTTTCCTTATTTGGACTACGTGCTGGGTATTGTTCAAGGATGTAAAAAAGAAAAGGCATAGTGTGTAAAAGCTGTTGGCAGAGTACCCCCTGGTCTGTGTGTAAAAGGGCCACTGTCATAGTCAGCTTTTATTGCCACTTTGACACACCGGGGAAGACAGAGTTTAATACTAAAGAGTTGCCTCCAACAGATTAACCCTTGGGAGTGCCCATAAGGCATTTTGTTTGTTTGTTTAGTCATTGATGTGGCAGGGCCCACTGACTACACCACTATCCCAAGGGAGGTGGGCCTGGGCTGAATAAGAAAATAAGCTGAGCAAGCAGTGTCTCTATTGTCTGTATTTTATGTCTGTCTCTGAGTTCTGGCCATAATCCTCCTGTCCTGGCTTCCTTTAGTGATGGACCTTAACTTGAAGGCCAAATAAACCCTTTCATCTCAAGCTGCTTTGGGTCATGGTGTTTTTTGCAGCAACAGAAAACACATTGTTGATTTGCATGATTATCAATGTTCTGTTGGAGTCATGCACAGCACATCATGGAGCTGTGAGCTTAATACTCATAATTTTTCCTTACATAGACATTTCTTGGTATTTCCATTGGTAGTGTAGCAGAAAAACACATATCTCGTCATGTCTCATATCAAACATGAGGGCTTTGTTGTTGCACTTGCTCTGAGCTTCCACTACGGTAATAGCAAAGAGAATAAACTCCAACACAAAGGGGAATGAGTCAAAGTACAGACCTGGTGATATCACGAGACCAGAATATCTTACCAAAGAAAAATACAAATATATGCTCAGAAAGTCTTTGTTGAATGTAGCCAGACACCTTGAGAAAAGCAATGGACTATACCTAACTAAGTGTATGATCTTCCCTTACCCACTTAAACTAACCTTCATTTTGAGGAAACCATGTGTGCGTCTTTTCTTAAATTGTAGGGTTTTTTTTTTTTTTGGTTTGTTTGTTTTTACTGTTTATAATTCCTGTTTTCAGTTATAAAATCTGTTTTATAGAAGTGTGGAGGACAAGAAGAGTCTATTATATTAACAGAGGCATTTGCTATTCCTGTTTACCCTCTCTTTTAGTATATTTATTCCTATGTGGGAATGTTTCATCTTCATTTCTTTTTTTTAATTTTTTTATTAATCACAATTTATTCACTTTGTATCCCAGATGTAGCTCCCTTCCTCACCCCTCCACCATCCTTCATCTCCTCCCATGGGCCTCCTCAAGTCCAATGATAAGGGAGGTCCTCCTCCCTTTCCCTCTGACCCTGGCCTATCAGGTCTCATCAGGACTGGATGCATTGTCTTCCTCTATGGTCTGGCAAGGCTGGTTCTCCCTCGAGGAAAGGTGATCAAAGAACCAGCCACTGAGTTCATGTCTGAGACAGTCCCTGTACCCCTTACTAGGACACCCACTTGGAGACTGAGCTGCCATGGGCTATATATGGGCAGGGTTCTAGGTTATCTCCATGGATGGTTCTGGGTTAGAGTATCAGTCTCAGAGAAGACCACTGGGCCCATGTATTTTCATTCTGTTGTTCTCCTTGTGGACCTTCTGCCCTCTCCAGGTCTTTCTATCTCCCGCTTCTTTCATAAGATTCTCTGCATTCTGCCCAAAGTTTGGCTTTGGTACCCTGCTGCGTAGAGTCTTTAAGAGGCCCTCTGTGGTAGGCTCCTGTCCTGTTCCCTGTTTTCTCCCTCTTCCGATGTCCATCTCCTTTGCATTTCTGAGTGAGGATTGATCATCTTACTCAGCGTCCTCCTCCTTGCTTAGCTTCTTTTGGTGTACCGATTTTAGTATGTTTAGCCTATATTCCATGTCTAATATCCACTTATAAATGAGTATATACTGTGTGTGTCTTTCTGCTTGTGGGATACCTCACTCAGGATGATCTTTTCTAGTTCTATCCATTTGCCTGCAAATTTCATGATTTCCTTGTTTTTAATTGCTAAGTCGCATTCCATTGTGTAAAAGTACCACAATTTCTGTATCCATTCCTCAGATGAGGGACATGTGGGTTGTTTCCAGATTCTGACTTTAACAAATAAAGCTGCAATGAACATGGTTGAGCAAATGTCCTTGTTGTATACTTGAGCATGTTTGGATATATGCCTAGGAGTGGTATAGCTGGATCTTTAGGAAGCACTATTCCTAATTGTCTGAGAAAGCAGCAAATTGATTTCCAAAGTGGTTGTATAAGTTTACATTCCTGCCAGCAATGAAGGAGGGTTGCCCTTTCTCCACATCCTCTCCAGTATGTGTTGTCACTTGAGTTTTTGATCTTAGCCATTCTGATGGGTAAAAGGTGAAATCTCAGGGTTGTTTTGATTTGCATCTCCTTGATGGCTAAGGACATTGAGCATTTCTTTAAGTGTTTCTCTGCCATTCTATATTCCTCTACAGAAAATTCTGTTCAGCTCTGTACCCCATTTTTAATTGGATTACTTGATTTCTTGCTTTTTAAATTCTTTAGTTCTTTATATATTCTGGATATTAGCCCTCTGTCTGATATAGGGTTGGTGAAGATCCTTTCCCAGCCTGTAGATTGATCCTTTACTATTCTTTTAGGAGTCAGCTTCCATCTGGATCCCTCTTGTCTTCTGAGCATTGTTTAGGTCCTGATCCTTAGCTTTGTGAATATAACAGAGTCCTATGAAAGAGTCCCCACATACTTTGCCTCCTCTACCAACTTATCTTTATGCTTATCACAGATCCTCTAAGCTCAAACTCAAAGCTCTGTTTATTAGTCAATAGAATTTATTTTTATTGTTAAGGTCTGTACCCCATTTTTAATTGGATTACTTGATATGTTGCTTTTTAATTTATTGAGTTTTTTATATATTCTGGATATTAGCCCTCTGTCAGATATAGGGCCAGTGAAGATCCTTTCCCAGTTTGTAGGCTATCATCTTAGTCTGATGACAGTGTCCTTTACAGAAGCTCTTCAGTTTCATGAGGTCCCATTTATTAATTGTTGTGCTGTGGGTGTTCTGTTCGGGAAATAGTCTTCTGTGCCAATGAGTTCAAGGCTCTTCACCAATTTTTCTTCTAACAGATTTAGTGTGTTTGGTTTCATGTCAAAGTCTTTGAATCACTTGGACTCTAGTTTTGAACAGGGTGATAAATATGGATCTATTTGCATTTTTCTACATGTAGACATCCAGTTAGACCAGTACCATTTGTTGAAGATGCTCTCTTTTTTCCATTGTATGGTTTTAGCATCTTTGTCAAAAATCTAGTATCCATGGGTGTGTGGGTTTATTTCTGGGTCTTCTATTCAATTCCATTAATCCATCATTCTTTTTTTATGCCAATACCATGCCATTTTTATTACTATTGCTCTGTAGTACAGCTTGAGATCAGGGATGGAGATACCTCTAGATGATCTGTTGTTGTACAAGATTATTTTAGCAATTCTGGGTTGTTTTGTTTTGTGTATCTATATGAAGTTGAGAATGATTTTTTTAAGGTCTATAAAGAATTGGCTTGGTATTTTGATGAGAATTTTCTTGAATCTGTAAGATTGCTTTTGGTAGAATGACCATTTTCACTATGTTAATTCTACCTATCCATGAACATGGGAAATCTTTCCATCTTCTGATATTTTCTTCAATTTCTTTCATCAGGGACTTGAAAAATTTTTTGAACAGGTCTCTCACTTGCATGGTTATAGTCACCCCAAGGTACTTTATGTTATCATTGGCTATTGTGAATGGTGTAGTTTTTCTGATATCTTTCTCAGCCCTTTTGTATTTCATATACAGGAGGGCTACTGATTTTTTTTTAGTTAATTTTGTATCCAGCCACTTTGTTGAAGGTGTTTATTAGCTGAAGGAGTTCTCTGGTTGAATTTTTGGGGTCACTCATGTATACAATTATATCATCTGCAAATAGTGATGTTTTGACTTCTTCCTTTCTGATTTTTATCTCCTTGATCTCCTTTAATTGTCTTATTTTTCTAGCTAGGACTTCAAGTACTATGTTGAAGAGATACAGAGAGAGTGCGCAGCCTTCCTTTGTCCTTGATTTCAGTGGGATTCATTTAAGTTTCTCTCCATTAAGTTTGATGTTGGCTATAGTTTTGCTGTATATTGTCTTTACTATGTATAGGTATGTGCGTTGTATCCCTGATCTCTCCAAGACTTTAAACGTGAATGGGTGTTGGATTTTGTCAAATGATTTTTAGGCATCTAAAGAGATGATCATGTGGTTTTTCTTCTTCAGTTTGTTTATATGGTGGATTACATTGATGGAATTCCATATATTGAACCACCTCTACATGCCTGGGATGAAGTCTACTTGGTCATGTTGGATGATATCTTTTATTTGTTCTTGGATTTGGTTTGGAAGTATTTCATTGAGTATTTTTGCATCAATATGCATAAGAGAGATAGGTCTGAAATTCTCCTTTTTTATTGGGTATTTGTGTGGTTTAGGTAACAAGGTGACTGTGGCTTCATTGAATGAGTTTGGTAATGTTCCTTCTGCTTCTATTTTTTGGAATAATTTATAAAGAAATGGGGATAGCTCTTCTTTGAAGGTCTGATAGAATTCTGTGCTGAAACTGTCTGGCCCAGGGATTTTTTTTTTTTTTTTGGAAGGTAGACTTTTGATGTCTTCTTAAGTTTTCTTGGGGTATATAGGACCATTTAATCTATTTACCTGATCTTGATTTAATTTCAGTAAATGGAATCTATCAAGAAAATTGTCAATTTCATTTAGATTTTCAAATTTTGTGGCTTTTGTAGTAAGACCTAATGATTGTTTCGATTTCCTCAGTGTCTGTTGTCATGTCCTCCTTTTCATTTCTGATTTTGCTGATTTGGATAGTTTCTCTCTGCCTTTTAGTTAGTTTGGCTAAGGCATTGTCTATCTTGTTGATTTTCTCAAAGAACCAACTCTTGGTCTCATTGATTCTTTGAATTGTATTCTTTGTTTCTAATTCATAAATTTCAGCTCTGAGTTTGATTATTTCCAGTCCGTTATTCCTCTTGGGTGTGTCTGCTTGGTTTCTTCTAGGGCTTTTAGATGTGCCATTAAGGTGCCTGTATAAGACATCTCAAACTCCTTTCTGGAGGCACTTACTGCTACGAACTTTCCTTAGCACTTCATTGTTTCCCATAAGTTTGGTTAGTTGTGCCTTCATTGTAATTGAATTTTAGGAAGTTTCTAATTTCTTTTTTATTTCTTCCCTGACCAAGCTGTCATTGAGTAGAGAGTTCTTTAGTTTCTATTTGTATATAGGCTTTTTGTTATTTCTGCTGTTGTTGAGGTCTAGTGTTAGGCCTTAGTGGTCTGATAGGATACAAGGGATTATTTCAGTCTTCCTGAATATGTTGAAGCTTGCTTTGTACCCAACAATATGGTCAACTTTTGAGAAGATTCCATGAGGAGCTGAAAAGAAAGTATACTCTTTTGTGTTTGGGTGAAAAGTTCTGTAGACATCTATTGGGTCCATTTGATTTAGGACCTCCGTAAGTGTTATGATTTCCCTATATAGCTTCTGTCTAGATGATCTGTCCCTTGGAGTGTTGAAGTTGTTGCAATCAATGTGTGATTTATGCTTTAATAATGTTTTATTTACAATTTCAGGTGCTCTTGTATTTGGGGCATGGATGTTCAGGATTGTGATGTCCTTCTGGTGGCTTTTTCCTTTGATGAAAATAAAGTGCTCCTCTATATCTTTTTTTAAATGTTCGTTGAAAGTCTGTTTTATAGATATTAGGATAGCTACCCCGGGATGTTTTCTGGGTCCATTTGCTTGAAAAACATTTTTCCAGCCCTTTACTCTGAGGTAGTTTTTATCTTTGTTGCAGAGATGTGTTTCTTGGATGCAGCAGAATGTTGGATCCTGTTTGCACAACCATTCTGTTAGTTTGTGACTTTTTATTGGAGAGTTGAGTCCATTGATGTTGATAGATAATAGTGACCAATGAATGTTAGTTCCTTTTATTGTGGAGTTGGTGGTGAGAGTGAGTTTGTGTGCTTGTTTTCTACTGATATTTTTGTTTTGAAGGTATCTGTGTCCTTTCTTTTCTTAGCTCTAGCTGATTTCATTAGATTGGAGTTGTCCTTCTAGTATCTTCTGTAGAGCTGGGTTGCTGTGTAGATATTGTTTTAGTTTAGTTTTGTCATCGAATATTTTTTTTCTCCATCTATGTTGATTGAAAGCTTTGCTGGGTATAGTACTCTGGGCTGGCATCTGTGGTTTCTTAGAGTCTGTTTGACATCTGCTCAGGCCTTTCTGACTTTCATAGTTTCTGTTAAGAAGTCTGGTTTGATTATATAGGTGTACCATTAAATGTTACTTGGCCTTTTTCCCTTGCTGTTTTAATATTTTTTCTTTGTTCTGTAGATTTAGTGTTTTGATTATTATGTGACTTGAGAAGCTTCTTTTCTGATCTTGTCTATTTGGTGTTCTGTAGGCATCTCATATGTTGGGAAATTTTTCTTCAAGTTGGGAAAATTTTCTTCTATGATTTTCTTGAAAATATTTTCTGGACCTTGGATCCTGGAATCTTCTTTTTCATCTATTTCTATTATTCTTAGACTTCGTCTTTTCATGACATTTTTTTATTTCTTGGATGTGTTGTATTTGGAACTTTTCCGATTTTAATTTTTCTTTGGTAGATGCATCAATTTCTGTAATAGTATCTTCAGCACCTGAGATTCTCTCTTCCATCCTTTGTATTCTGTTGGTGATACTTATCTTTGTAGTTCCTGATCCCTTCTCTAAGTCCTGCAGCCCCAGGGTTATCTCTGTTTGTGTTTTCTTTATTGATTCTAATTCTGTTTTCATGTCTTGCACCATTTCCTTCATTTGTTTGAATGTGGATTCCTGTCTTTCCATGATGGCCTTTTTATTTTTTTCATTTCTTCTCTATATGCCACTACTTGTGCCTCTATTTCTTTGGCTGTATTTTCCTGTATTTCTTTTTTTTTTAAATTTTTTATTAATTACACTTTATTCATTTTGTATCCCCCATAAGCCCCTCCCCCATCCCCTCCCGATCCCACCCTCCCTCCCCTTTCTGCATGCATGTCGCTCCCCAAGTCCACTGATAGGGGAGGTTCTCCTCTTCTTTCTGATCTTAGTCTATCAGTTCTCATCAAAAGTGGCTGCATTGTCCTCTACTGTGGCCTGGTAAGGCTGCTCCCCCCTCAGGGGGAAGTGATCAACAAGCAGGCCAATCAGATTATGTCAGAGGCAGTCCCTCTTCCCATTACTATGTAAACCACTTGGACACTGAACTGCCATGGGCTACACCTGTGCAGGGGTTCCAGGTCATCTCCACGAATAGTCCTTGGTTGGAGTATGATTTTCTGGGAAGTTCCCTGTGTTCAAATTATCTTGTTTTGTTGCTCTCCTTGTGGAGTTCCTGTCCCCTCCAACTCTTACTATTTCCCACTTCAGTTGGCCATCAGGCTCAGCATCTGCTTTGACAGTCTATACTGCAGAAGCTTTCAGAGGCCCTCTGTGGCAGGTTTCAAGGTTGTTTCCTGTTTTCTTCTGGCTTTCAGAGGCCCTCTGTAGCAGGTTCCGAGGTTGTTTCCTATTTTCTTTTTCTTCTGATGTCCATCCTCTTTGCCTTTCAGGATGGGGATTGAACATTTCAGTTAGGGTCCTCTCTTTTGCTTAGTTTGTTTAGATGTACAGATTTTAGTGGGTATATTCTATGTTGTATGTTTATATGAGTGAGTATATACCATGTGTGTCTTTTTGCTTCTGGGACAACTCAGTCAGGATGATCCTTTCCAGGTCCCACCATTTACCTGCAAATTTCATGATTTCCTTATTTTTCATTGCTGAGTAATACTCCATTGTATAGATGTACCACAGTTTCTGCATCCATTCTTCAGTTGAGGGGCATCTGGGTTGTTTCCAGCTTCTGGCTATTACAAATAAAGCTGCCATGCTCATGGCTTGGCAGGATTAACATAGTAAAAATGGCCATCTTACCAAAAGCAATCTACAGATTTAATGCAATTCCCATCAAATTGCCAACACAATTCTTTACAGACCTGGAAAGAAAAATTCTCAACTTCGTATGGAATAACAAGAAACCGAGAATTGCTAAAACAATCCTCTACAATAAAAGATCTTCTGGAGGTATCTCCATCCCTGATCTCAAGCTGTACTTTAGAACAACAGTTATAAAAACTGCATGGTACTGGCATAGAAACAGAATGGTGGATCAATGGAATTGAACAGAAGACCCAGAAATAAACCCACACACTTACGGACACCTGATTTTTTACAAAGATGCCAAAACCATACAATGGAAAAAAAGATAGCATCTTCAACAAATGGTGCTGGTCCAACTGGATGTCTACATGTAGAAAAATGAAAATAGATCCATACTTATCACCCTGCACAAAACTGAAGTCCAAGTGGATCAAAGACCTCAACATAAAACCAGACACATTAAATCGGCTAGAAAAAAAAAAGTGGGGAATACCCTAGAACTCATTGGTACAGGAGAAAACTTCCTGAACAGAACACCAACAGCACAGGCTCTAAGAGCAACAATCAATAAATGGGACCTCATGAAATTGGAAAGCTTCTGTAAAGCAAAGGACACCATCATCAAAACAAAGCGACTGCCTACAGATTGGGAAAGAATCATCACCAACCCTTTATCTGACAGAGGACTCATATCCAATATATATAAAGAACTAAAGAAGCTGAAAAGCAACAAACCAAGTAATCCACTTAAAAAATGGGGAAGAGAGCTAAAGAGAGAATTCTCTGCAGAGGAATATCGAATGGCAGAGAAGCACTTAAAGAAATGCTCAACCTCATTAGCCATTAGGGAAATGCAAATCAAAACAACCCTGAGATTTCACCTTACACCCATCAGAATGGCCAAGATCAAAAACTCAAGGGACAACACATGCTGGAGAGGTTGTGGAGAAAGGGGAACCCTTCTCCACTGCTGGTGGGAATGTAAACTGGTACAACCACTCTGGAAATCAATCTGGCGCTTTCTCAGACAACTAGGAATAGCGCTTCCTCAAGATCCAGCCATACCACTCCTAGGCATATACCCAAAAGAGGCGCAAGTACACAAAAAGGACATTTGTTCAACCATGTTTGTAGCAGCTTTATTTCCTGTATTTCTTTGAGAGCATTGTTCATTTCCTCTCTATATGCCTCTATTTGTGCCTCTACATGTTTTCTCTATTTATTTGGCTGTATTTGCCTGTATTTCTTTGAGAGCTTTGCTTGTTTCCTCTTTATGTGCCTCTAACAACTGGATAAGCATAAATTTGAGATCATTTTCCTGTGTTTCTGATGAATCAGCATATGCATTGATATTTGGGGTTGCTGGTGAAGTCATGGTGTCATGATTTTTGTTGGACGTGTTGTTATGCTTACATCTAGCTATCTGCCTATCCTTAACCTTTGCTGTTTGTTCCTGGAGTCTGTACTTCAGACTGGGTTCTTCTGTCTCTGGTGTCTGTTGTATTCTTCAGGAAGATGAGAAAGATTTGAAAGTGGATGTTGGCTTTCAGCTGTAGCTAAGGGAGAAAGGTTGCAGGCACATGTGCACAAGAGTGGGCAAGTGCGTTGAAGGACAAGGTGCTAGAGCATGTAGAAGCGTGGAATGTGGAAGTTAAGTGCAGGAGGGGGTGCAGGTGCTGGCACTACTAGCGGGCGCAATGCACATGTGCAGGTGCTTGGATACCTCAGAGGCCTACAGGCCTGTTGTATTATCCTCCTGATATTCAGATCTGTCTAGGCTCCAGGAATTGTTTGCCTAGATTCCACTGGGAAACCCACAAAACAGGGGCTTCAACTTTGAGAATGCTGTCCCAAAGATCCCTATGTTGCCCACAGTGGGGATGTGGATGGGAGGGATCTGATGTCTGTCTGTTAGTGTAGAGGGACCCTGGAACCGGGGCTCTGCATGCACTCTCGAAGGGCCACTCACTAGCTCACAGGCCTAATCAGAAAGCACAGGATTTCCCCCTGTTCTCTACTCTCAGATTTGGGCCTACAGGGACAAATGAGAGTGTAGGAGGTCTGTCAACTCAGTGGTGTCCACTGTTTGGCTTCAGGGCAGGAGACCAATACTTGGGTTAGTCACCTCTGCTCTATCAGTCACTGAGCATGGAGGCTCCTGCTCTGGCTAGGGGCCACCCTGCTGCTGCTGCTGCTGCTGCAGACCTGGGAGGCCCTTACAGCTGCCACCCACAGACCTGTTTTGCCAGCCTCTGCTGTTTTAGTCACTGAGCACAAAGGCTCATGCTAGGGCAATCACTGCAGCCTTCGCCCAGCAGGGAGGGAAGGGGAGGTGCAGAGGGTTGACTATGCTCTACTCTCAGTCCCCAGAGAAGTCTGCAGGTGACCTCGATCCAAAGGGTCCCAGCTCAAGGGTTGTCCCCTCTCTCCCAGGAAGCCTCAATGTTAATGCTCTGGCTTCAGCTGCCCCTCCACTCCAATTTTGGAGTTTCAGATCCTGTGCCCCTCAGATACTGTGCATGCTGGTTGCCACCATCTTAGACTCCCCTAAATTTTAGTTCTTAATATGTTTTGATTTTTTTTTATATCTTTATTGATACTTTTTGTATTTACATCTGGAGCAGTAACAAGGTTGTTGAAAGGCCACGATCATACAAAATCCGTATTCTTGGCAAAGTAAATGGCTTGTCATATTTTGAGTTATTTGGGGACCTGGAATGCCTTTTTACTGTATCAGTCTATGAGATAAGTCCGGATTATTCATGTCCTTATTATTGAAAATGGAATAGTTCTATAGAAGAAAGGAATGTTCTGGCAGATTTGAGTATCAAAATGAGGAAAATATATCTTAGGTCTTGGGAAGGATAGATAGAGAAAATCATGTCTGTCTTGGTCTGGTCTGAAGGAAAATGAAAATTAAGATATTCAGTAGGCTTTGCCGAAGCTCACAATTTTCAACAATGAGACCAGTTGAATATGAGATCTCTCAATACAGTAAATTTAATATGATTTGCCATAATTGATAGATCCTCCAACAAAGAGAGGCAGGAATTTCTATCCCAGTAATAGAATTTGGAGCTATCAGAGATTCAGTTTGTTGCCATTAGGCTGCACAGTTCAACAAGCTTTAAAGATACTGTAAGTTTTCTAGTGTGGAGGGTTGGGCTTTCTTTACTTCTAGTTCCTGGAGCTATACTTCATTCCACATTCCACGTGTGTACAGCAGACAGCTAAGACTGCATGCCTTATACCATGCATAGAAAAGCTGAATTTAACTGAATCATTTGATTCAGGCAAATGAATTATAAAAGTTTTCAAATATTACACAGTGCCTCTAAGGTATATTATGCTTAATATATTTAAAGAGAAACCTTGCAAACTTATTGAATATATCTTAGGTAAGTTCATCTTGCTAATAATTCAAAGTGCAAAATAATGTCCTTTTATCTATTGCAATAGAGGCTCTTTCTAAAAAGCAATGTTATTGGGATGAGAAAGAAAGAGGAGCTACCACAGGGCCTATGACAGTTTCAGACACCAGGATATGTATTTGTGAAAAATGCCTTGATTACTCATTTACATATGTTGCTTTCTCTATTTTTGTGACTCATTCTGACTCTAGAACCAAGACTTTTCTCCTTTTCCCAACTCCCATGATCCTTGGCTCTGAAATCTCTTTAGTTGGTTCTACCCTTCCAGGTAGAACCTGAATAGCCTGGACTTAATTACTTTTCTATTAATTTTTGACAATTTGCAGAGCCATAACCGAACCATTAATAATGTAGATAATACACATTATATTAGAGTTCTCAAAACAAACAAACAAACAAATAAACAAAATCTTTAAGATTAGGAAACCAGAAAGGGAATAGATGATAGAAATAGATAGATAGATAGATAGATAGATAGATAGATAGATAGATAGATAGATAGATAGATA
>NW_026596069.1:13244359-13285092 GCF_907164565.1 Psammomys obesus
ATAGATAGATAGATAGATAGATAGATAGATAGATAGATAGATAGATATGAGAGAGTGAGAGAGGGAGGGTGACAGACAAATACATGAGTCAGGGAATTATGGGAACCAAGAGGTTCCATATCCCTTCATCTGAAAGCCAAACAACTAGGAAAGCCATCTGTAGTGTTAAGTGTGATTAAAGATTAGAGTGAGTCTCACTTTGCCTCCACGCAAACTGTCAATGCAGTGGGTAGGATTTTCCTTATTTCTCTTCCTGTTTGTCCATTGTGTCCCCTAACTTACTGGATGAAGCTCCTCTTCTCTGGGGAGGAAAATCCACTTTGCTGAGCACACCAATTCAAATACTATTCTCATACATAAACTTCTATGCAGACATACTTGTGCCTTATGTTTAATCAAATATTCAACTATTTCATTACTCACTTGACACATGAAATTAACCTTCAGATATATTGGACTTACAGAGTATTCTTTTCATCATTTTATTATTATTATTATTACTACTAGTAGTAGTATTTACAATTTATTCCCTTTGAATCCCTGTTGTAGCCCTCTCCCTCATCTCCTCCTGGTCTCACCCTCCCTCTTTTTTCCCATCCTATCCCTCTCCCCTAGTCCACTGATAGTGGAGGTCCTCCTCCCCTATTTGTCTGACCCTGGCCTATCAGATCCCATCAAGACTGCCTAGATCCTCTTCTTCTGTGGGCTGGCAAGGTCGCCCTACAAAGATGAAGTGATCAAGGAGCAGGAAACCGAGTTCATGTCAGAGATTATCTCTGCTATTCTTATTACCACCCTTTTGTATTCAGTCATTTTTATAGATTTGATTTTAAAAATTTTTATTTATCTTTCTTATGTGTGTTCCTATGTGTATGTATGTGAATGTATGTGTATGTGTGTATGCATATGTATGTCACTGTATGCATATGAAGGTCAAAAGACAACTTGAAAGGGCTTGCTTTATACTTCCAACATGTGAGGCCTGGAAACAGGAACCATCACCTGCCAAAACTTTTTTTGAGTCCCAGTTAAGCCATTTCTAAATCCATGCATAAATACATTAATGATAGTTCTCCTGTGCAATTCAGTGATACAGAAACTAGAGCTGCATGTGAAGTCCCAGGAAACGTGAGAACATACAGCATTAAACACCTTTAATCTACACAGAGCACATATCATATACTGTGTTTCAGGCTTTCTGAGGATATGTTCACTATTCTACCTTAAATCAAATCTATAATCAGATAGTAAAAGATGGAGTCGGCTTCCTATCATATCCAAAAGGTATTTTCTTTAGAAGTTGGCATTGAGAAGTACAGTGCCTCATGACTTTATTCCTCCCAAACTGGAGCAGTAAGTGGACATTTCATAGTCACAGGGGGAAAAAATCATAGTTAAGATAATCAGTTCACAGAGCTACTGTTTGGATTCAAATCTTGACTTTATTTGCTATTTATAAACATTGAGAAATCTGGTTAATTAGAACACTCAGGCTTCATTTAAGTTATGTATAAGTCTTAGAGTGATGCCTGAGACAAAAATCAAAGCTCATTATTGTTAAACAGATGCTTTGCAAAGGTTTACTTAGGGAAGAAGTTATTCTCATTGGTATTTGGGCAACTGAAACAAAAATTGTTTTTTTTTTTCTATTACCCTCATGATATTTTAAAAAGTTGTTCATTAATTGTTTGTTCTCTTGAATGAATTTTATTCTTAAAATGTATTGCACTCCAAAATATGATCATCCAAAAGTTGAAAAATAGACTTGTTACAATTACCCTCAACACCAGTGTCTGAGGAATAAAACATAAACAAAAACATAGCTGTTTTTGAGTGGTGATAATGCTGCCTCTTTTCTCTATTCAACTGAAACAAAGAAGTAGATGCAGTGATAATAAATTATTTAATACCTCAAATACCCAATATGTGGAAGTTCTAGAGCGAGTAATAATACTTCTTAATAAACATTTCTAAATCGCAGACTCCTATTGTAGAAGGAAGTAGAAATAATAGGGCCGTTTCTTTAGGCGAAGCGATTTCTGAATGAGCTCAGATTTTTGTTGTTTTATTTTAATATTAACATTACGATGCATAAAATAGAAGTATTTTTTGTTATTCCTTCAGAGAGAGGAGAGAATGTTTGTTGAGGTATAAACCCATTCAGTAGCTTTTTGTTTCCAGCAGAGCTGAGTTCACCATTGTCTTGATGAGAGAAGTTTGTCTGGTTTTTTGGAAGCTGTTTCTTTGTCTGAGGAAACAGATACGAGAAAGGGCCTTATTGGGAAACAGCTGTAAACACAAAGGCAGCCAGTAGACTGTTATAAACACTAATTTCTTCTCTTTGTCATGCATTTAAAATTTTCACTGTTTCATGATATCTCTGAAAATCTTTCTGTCAATAATAAAAACAAGTACAAAATAGTCATCCTTAAATTCTCTTTCCTCTTTGTTTAGTAACTCAGTAACCTTTGGTAACTGCTGGTGTTAGTGGGGCCGTATAACATAATATTCTGTAGATCTATTTAATGTCTAATTAAGCTCCTTATCACACATAAACATAGATTTTCACTCTGGCCAGTTCCCCCATACTAATTCTCAAATTAGTAGATACAAAGAAAAAATATGTGATTATATAAATATAAATTAAGTATCTTCAAATTACAAATAACCTAAATTAGTTTACCTGATGTAGATTTAGAATGGTCTCATTTACATATGGGTACATATGCACTCTAAACATCAAATAGTCCTCTACAGCGGTCATCGATCGTTAACAGTGAGAATGAATTTTAAATATTTAATTTTTCAGATTTTAAATTATTTATGTTGAAATATGTAGTGCATCCAGTTAATCATCTTGCTTTAAATTTATCCTGTCCTTAATACGGACTAAGGTAACAATAAATGTATCAGGAAAAAGCTTCACGCATTTTTACTATATGCAAATCAGATGCTATTTTAAGATGCTCTTATAGATAACTTAGAAATCTACATTAAAGTATCATGTAATTAATACTACTATACTCAGTAAAATTTTTATAGTCTTTGCTGGGCAAATTAATTAAATATCTTATTCTTCAGTTTCCAGTTTGTTCAAAGAAAATTAATACAGCCAGACGGGTTATGCACTGAAGTCATATCTACTTCCAACAGTATGACTCAATATTTCCATTGTCAATTAATCACAGATTGCTCCTTTTATTAATATAAATATTGAATAGAAACAGTAATTACTCTTGGAGTGCTAAGTTCAATAAAACTTTTCTGCAGAGATGGAACTGTTCAGTACAACTATAGACGCTCTTGAAATGTTACTAGTGTGGTGGAGGAAATGAATTCTTAAATTTATTTGAATTAACATTTATTAAAAATTTACAGTGCCACAGATCCAGAGTTACCAAGTAATAAACATGATTTTTGAAAAAGAAAATTTTAAAAACAGTAGGATGAAAAGTAAAGCCTAAAAATGATGGTTCACACAGAGGACTAAAAAGGAGCAATGTCCCCCTTTCTTTTCAGTCTCCGGCACACAGCTACTCCAGCTATGACTCTGGCAAAAACGAGAGTGTTGATCGAGGTGCCGAGGATCTGTCACTCAACAGGGGAGATGAAGATGAAGATGAGCATGATGAACACGAGGATTCTGAGAAGGTGAACGAGACGGATGGTGTGGAAGCAGAGAGGCTGAAAGCTTTCAATGTGAGTTCCCCGCGTTGTGTGGCTGTGTTCTGACCACTTCACGTTCATGCTGTTGCTTGTTGGTCAATGTGAATATTTTAGAACCATCTTTGTTTAATTTTCAGAAGGATTTTAAAAGTACATGAAACACTCTTTGCCAAGCAGACACCAGAATTGCTGTTTTGTTTAGAATGTTAAAGCCAAGTGGGTGCTGAGGACTGGAGTTGTGTTGTGTGAGTATGCATTTCCACCTAGGTTGAAGGAGGCTCAGCTTAGTCCTCTGATGTGATGCCTGTTTGTCATCAGTTATTTCCTCTGCTTTCCTAATTGTGCATGACAAGAGAGTCAACTGTTTGTTCTCAGAGAGGAGTCCACTGTGCAGTGTGGCAATGTCTCAGTCCCATTTACCATTAAAAGCAAATGTAATGAGTGCTCAGCTGTTCTGATTCTACTGTTATTTTCTGATTTTTTTTCATTCTTTTCTGTCTGTTTGTCTGTCTGCTTTCCTCTTTCTCTTCCTCTCCTTCTCCCTTTCTCATTTTCTTTCTCTCTCTCTCTCTCTAAATATATATATTTTTACTTAATTCAACCATTTAGAGAATCTTCAAAGAGTGTTTGCTTAAATTTTCTGGCTTTCCATTTGCAAAATTCTCCAGTGCATAAACCAGAAACAGAATTATTTTTTCCTCTTGGTAATCAAGACAGGAAGCTAGGAAGAGAAGAGAGCAGTCCTCCAAACCCTTCTCCTCTGTCTCCCTCTTGCCAACAGATGTTTGTCAGGCTGTTTGTAGATGAAAACTTGGACCGAATGGTCCCAATCTCTAAGCAGCCCAAAGAAAAGATCCAAGCTATCATTGACTCATGCAGGCGACAATTCCCTGAGTATCAAGAGCGTGCCAGAAAACGTATCCGTACTTACCTCAAGTCCTGCAGGCGGATGAAAAGAAGTGGTTTTGAGATGGTGAGTTATAAATTGAATACAGCCCTAGATTCCATCCAAACCCCACATGTAAACCATGGCACTATTTTGTTTCCATCTTAGCGTCTTTATGTTTATTTTTTCCATAATGTCAGGTCAAAGGGGTTTTTTCATTTGCTCGTGTTTATTCCCCCTTTCTTTTTCATCTTCCCCAAGCATTTATTCCCTTTGTTTATATATGATAAGGACTCTTCTTGGGAGACCAGTGCTCACAGAACCATGTGATAACCTTTTCGTAGACACAAAGGACAATATGAGAGAAAATCAGGGAGAAGCCAATCATTGCACGTCATCTGTGTTTGTTTCCTTTCTGTCACTATTCAAGTGCATGTGAGGTTTATGAGTCTCGAAGGTACAATTGTTGCTTTTGGCATGTGAGAATGGCTCTTTTGAATGTAAGGAAATGGGCTCATCTGCTGTCTAACAAATAGAAAGCCTTGAAAACTAAGATGGGAATAAAAGTCCTTAGGTGAAAACTAAGCCCCCGTTCCCCTATGAATATTAGCCTCATGTCATGAATGAGGCCATTCTTTTTTTCCTATTCTTTTGTGCTTTGTAGAAGATGAGTTTACCTAGCATTGATTACTTTGGGGTAGAAGCTGGAAATCAAAGTGTTGTGAATTTCTACTATTCTTTTATCTACATAAGTCCAACAAACATTGACAATGTATGCTTGATGTTTTTCATATTTCAAACTACGTATGTGCTTACACAAATGCTAGCTGCTTGCTTGATTTCTGAAGTTATTGAAGTGCCAGGCTATGGTTCTACCTAGGACACACGAGTAGTCAAAAAAATGTTCTACCACTGTGATACAACTCCTGCTGTAGAAGGATTTTAAACACTTTCTAAACATGTTTCCCCCTCATACATGAAAGAAGGCTAAATAAAAGTCTGTATAACTAGTGCTTGTGATCTGACCTGGCTGTTTCTGTGTGATGGGCAGAAGTTACTAAAGATGAGAGAGGTTTCACCATATGGCTTTATACTTTGAATTTCATAGTGGTAAAATTCTACTAAGAAATGAACGACAGTGTAAGAAACTCCATCTTTTATCAATTTTCATATCGCTCTATGCTCAGTTTTCATCATCTCCTAAGCGGAGATGGTCTTCCTGTACTGTAGAGTGCATGCTGAGGACCTGTGTAGGGGTTCTGCATTCACCACCTTCAGCTATCTCCTACCTGTGCTCAGCTTGCCCTCTGCAAAATACAATCACCCCATTTCCTAGCTCTGGGAGAGTTCCCATCTGCTAGCACAAACAATGTTTCCTTAGAAACCCCTGAAAGTCATTTCTGGCACAAAGTATGCCTTCAAAGGACTTGAAATAAGGAAGCATTATTATATATTATGTATGAATTTGTCACCTGAAGAAAGATTTCCTGTGCTGTTTTCATTTAGCAATTGCAGTGCCTTTCAAATACGTATGCAGTTCTTATGATATTTATGTTGAATTTAATAAGGAAAGTTGGAGAACTGAGCAGCTAGGATTAGATAATACAAGTAGCAAGAGAGAACAAATGACTTGCTTTAAGAACACGAACCCATTTCCCTGTTATTGATTGCCTAATTATGATCCACACACTAGGAGGCAGATATGGGACAACACTGATCTCACCTCACCACAGCCCTGGTTTTGACATCATATTCAAGGCCACAGATGGGTGGTGTAAAGTTCCAGTGGCTGCGCTGGAGAAATGGCCTAGCCCCCGCAGGCTAGGCTGACACACAAAATTCCCCTCCGCGACAAAGTGTATCTTAGGTTATACGGCACATATTTTCTTCTTTTAATAAAAATGAAGATAGTATCATATATCAATAGTATTTTGCTAGAATTTGATAGTACTTACCATTCAATAAGAGAGATTCCATCCTTTAGTAAAATTCATCTTATTATTTTCATGGTATGTAGTTTTATATTAATCATTTTTGAGAGGATGAATTCATCACAATTATATTTTCAAAAAATCTTTCTCAGACACTACATTATTTAAAAAAATCATTGTCATTTTATTAATTGTACTTACTCACTTTAGCATAGATTTCAATTCTCTAGAAATTTCTTCTGTTTATGAACGAAAAAAGTAGATTGATACAAAGTCAGTATGTTTTACAAACTAATCTTAAACACGCCACAAAGACTATTTAAGCCTTAATATTTTCCATCTGCTCATTTGTCCATTCTTTCAGTGCATATCGTATAAATTGCACTGAAAAGGTAACAGCGAGAAATAGGAGATGGTTCTGGTGTGTTGTTATTGAGGAAAGAGCATTTCTTGGTCATTATGCTCCATTGCGGTGACCCATTCTCTGACATGATGTGCTCAAATGCAAATGAGAGAGTCCTCTGTTACTCCATGGAAGATGTAGATGAAAATCAATAGGGTAACAAGCAATTTCTGTCCTCTTCGTGACTACATCTTCCCTCGTGTGGAATGCCTTCTTGGAAATAAGAAACTTACTCTTCAATAGGCATGCTCGAATGTTCTTTTCATGTTTTTTTTTATATGCATAGTTTCCTCACTATGGGATTATGAATAGGATTTCGATCCTTTTTAATAGTTACCTCTGTATGACAAAGATAAAAAGGAAAGAAAGAAGAGGAGAAATCATGGCTAGTTTAGAATAATTAAAGCTAAACCAAATATTCTCTTTTAGTTTTAAAATAACCACACCTGGATTTTAACATTTTAAACACTAAAACAAAATATTTTCTTCTGTCCTCATAGTTTATGTAGGAGTGTGTGAAGAAACTCAGTCATTTTCAGAATCAGTACATTTCATGTGCATCTTGTTCCCTAAGATATCGTAAGTCAATAAGGAAATCAAGACATTTTAAATACGTTTGTCAAAGGTAACTGTAAAGTGCAGGGTTATTTTGTAGGAGATTCTGTATCAATCAATAAGCTTAGGTCTCCTACCCAGGGTCGCTGAAACCAGAAGGCCTCAAAAGCAGAGAGACTCCAAACCTGCCGGACTGTGTGTTTTCTGTTGTTTTTTTTTTTTGAAATTAAAAGTAAGATTTCTGCTTTGTTCTTTATCACAATATACATAAATTATCACAACATAGATGACACACATGTTGCTTTTCTGCCACCGTCTATATACACTCTGTCCCTGTTTAATGTTCATGTCAGTGTGTTGTCCACTGAATTTAATAAGAGTTACCTGCACGACTATGGAAGGCTCAACAATTATATATGCAAGCAAGGGCTACACCATCGATGAATGTGACTGCCCCTTTCCCAGCAAGCATTATGTGACTATAGGTCCTCAATGAAGGGCAGGGCTGAATGAGCCCCTACCTTGCCCATGATGGAATGCAGATGCATCTATTATGTAGGCCTCTTGCTGGTACCCATGGAAGCTTTAAGTTCAACAGTCATATCCAGAAGACCTCTTTCCCTTACATTGTTTCAGCCACCTCTTTTGTAACATTCTTTAAACCTTGGAGAGGGTGACATTGATGTCCCATTTAGGTCCAAGCACTCCATAGTTGTTTGTTTGTCAGTAGTTTCACCAACTATGAGTCTATGCAATCACTGCCATGCAGTGCCAACCTTTGGGTGTAAACCCAGATTTTTAGAAGAATGAAATACATTTAATTGGCTTCCTTGGACACATTCAACGAACATTATTACATATATATATATATGTACATAATATATATGTATATACATATATATGTATATACATAATATATATGTATATATATACATACATATTCATATATATGTATTTTTATTGTATTAGAATTTTCCAGATTCATTGGGTTTTGAATGCCATAGCAGAAAAGAAAATGTGTCATGCTTGGCATAGTGTTTCTAACGTATGAGTTAGAATCACTGCATAAAGATTATTTTCTACACATTCTTCACCACCCCAAGTCCTTATCACCAATCTCAAACCATGGCATCTTAAGCATTAGAAAAAGAAATCGAATGCTTAATGAAAAATAAATCTAATAATTTTGATCCAGTTTACAGTCGGTATTCTCAGAGGACTGTAAAAACTCGTTGAGTTAAGCAGCCATTAAATTAAACCTTGGAAAATAATGCTTGTTAAATTGTTATTGATTCCACTGTGTGACTGTGACCCTTAAGTTGCTTCAGCAACTGCTCTTAAGAACAAGAGTTGGTTGTTCCAGTAAATGAATCAGTTTCTCTGAAGGGCGGTGGCCTTAAATTCGATAATAGCTGTAACAGCAACTGATGAAAAGCAACACTTTTGAATAGCACCGGGTTGGCTCCTGTTGACTGTGCAGCACTGTTTCTCTCTTTTGTTTCCAAGGCCTGCAGAGACCTTTGTCTCCTGGCTGCTGATGTTCACATGCATTTTGGTAAAGCTAGAATGAAAACATTTAGAAGAAATAGAGTAAAAAGAGACTTTGAATGTAATATCCCTCTTCTAGCCTCAATTTTGTCTTTATACTAATACAGTCCAAGGAGCTTAAATATCTGAATTCACTAACCTAGGCTTCTCGGAAATTATAAACCTCATTGTGAAGGAGACCATTTTTGCTTGCAGAAATGTCTCATTCAGGTTGTTAATAAAATTTTGCTGAGGATATTATCTACTGAGTTACTAAACATGCACTATAAAAGACTTTATTATAAAAGTCACTTAGAACAGTGGTTCTCAACCTGTGGGTCGCCACCCCGTCGGGAGTCAAACAACTTTTTCTCAGGGGTTTCCTAAGACCACCTGAAAACACAGATATTTACATTAAGATTCATAATTGTGACAAAATTACAGTTATGAAGTAGCAACAAAATAATGTTGCAGTCAGGAGGTCACCACAACATGAGGGGCTGTATTAAAGGATCACGTCCTTAAGAAGGTTGAGAACCACTGTCCTAGAACTTAAGACTAGAGGAATCACTTTTCTGACGAAATATTTGGTGTCTTAGTCCTCATCGCTAGGGCTCTTATCTACGTGTCTTTATTTCCATGCCTCCCTGTCAGAGATTCTGAGCCAGTCTCCCACCAGGGTCTCAGGTGTCCTGAGTCTGTGTCTCCATACAAGCTAGATATACCCGACTTTAGGGAGAAAGTGAGGGAGCAATTTTTAAAGGGCAAGAAAAGTGTGGCTCTAGAAACACCAAAACCTATTCCCTTCATGTTAAGGAAAAATTGGGTTTTGAGCAGTGAGTTTTATCCTCCGCTGGTGGCTGTTGCATGCCACACAAAGTAAAAGGCCTTGTTTTCAGCTCCCTGATTACATCTCAAAGGCCACTGTGGCATCTCCTATTCTCATTTAAGCAGAGTTTATGGATATGTGAAAGCGCTTAGGGAGATGGTGGAGTGGGAAAAGGCCTGGTCTCACAAGCCTGATGACATGAATTGGATCCCTAGAATCCAGATAAAAAGCTAAATGTGGGGATGTGCACCTAATTCCCAACACCCCAACAGCCAGGTGAGAGGTGAGGACATCAGAAGCAGCTGGAGACACTTGGATGAGCGGGTCCAGGGTATGCTGCACCTTGGGCTTAGAAGCCTGTACAAGGGGGAGACAGAGAACTAACTCCTTCCAATCGCCATGTCACCTTGACATGTACATCACTGAGTGCGCAGCTGCTCGACAGTACTCATTCTCTCTCTCCCACACAGTTAATGAATTAATTAATATGCCTTAAGGTGCTTCTTCTTAAGCTGGAAATTCTATCAACCATAGTGTTTGCCCATCCCATGAGTTAACAATGTCTCTGTGGTGTCTCTATACTTTTTTTACTATTTGCATTATCTTTCATACTACGTAAACACTGATTTATACCTTTCTTTGTGACTGATTATCTTAATGGAAGCTACTTAATATGCACATCTGGTTTGAATTTCCAGACTGTTATTTGTAGGTTTTCCCCCTTTGTGGTTCTCAACTTCTTTGCTGCAATCATAGAACTAACTGAACAGAATGTAGGCTGTTTTCACTTGATCTGAGGAGTTTACTCATAACATTTCAATGTAATTGCATACTATAATGTGCCTCTGAGTAACTCTCATACCTTCCCTTCGGGTGTCACAACTCTCTCACAGGTTCAACAGTCTGAGTTTCTGTCATTAAAGCCTTTATTAGCCTAGAGACATAGTCATCGCTCAGACAGCCCAGGCAGGCAGGATTAAAAACTTCAGAAACAGGCTAGGGACGTGGCTCAGATGGTAAAGTTCCCACTGTTCTAGTGTAAGGCCCTGGGCTCAAGCTACAGAACACAAAGGGGGAAAAAAGCCATCTCAGTGGTATGTGCTTGCATCCCATCTCTGGGTAGACAGACAGCAGATTCCGTGAGTTCCTTAGCCAACTCAGATAACTTTGCAAACCTGGAACTTTGAGTCTCTATCTTAAAGTGTGTGGTGCCTCTGGTATACGTATACACACACACAAACATACACACACACCCTACACACACACACATACCATGGAATCATCTAAAGGGTCATGTGTGTTCCACTGTTTTCACAGTCATTATCTAGTCTGATTTGCCCTGAATAAATAATCATGCTGCACGTGTTGCCCTGTTCACCCACCTCCTTAGAACATTGCTTTACCAACCATGCCCACGTTTTTGATCCTTTGAAAGTGTGGACTTCTGTCCCTAGACCCCAGTAAAGTTTTAATTATTTACTCATGCAGCTGATTGGCATTGTCATTTCTGCTTCCTCAGAAGGACACTTTGACTCACAGACTAGCCCATTCTCACCTGTTCCTGCCAGCTGCTCAGATTCATACCATCCAGACTCTGGTTCTTACCACGCTACACTGGATTGATTCCTGACATGTGATGCCTTTGTACCAAATCCCAGCGATGCATTCATTCCCTACACTAACCTCGTGTTCTTCAGGCTCTTGATCATCTGCTTCCCCGTTTACCTATGTTTGCTTTGGGGAATTTCCTTTTATTTCGTACTTGGTCAAGGACTATGGTGAAAACCAACATCTCTTGAAATATCAGATGTCAAAGCTCTTGCCTGGCTCATGTTGAGGGGTGTGGTACATGCCTCAGGTTGAATTCCAATGTTGTAAATCCACTAGGTGTCTCCTCCCAGGGAACTCCTAGGATTGGACCAGATGTGTGCTTATCCATTTAAATAGCCCTTCTAAGGGTAATCTTATGTCTCTCTTTTCTCCTGTGTTCAATCATCATGTTGTGCTGCATCTTCTACAGTTGTATTGTATTCTGTCTTATTGCTGTTACCTCTATACGTTCTCAGCTGCTGAAGTATTTGACTACTCTGCTTTTCAACTGTTTATCTCTGTAGCATCCCCACTGTCCTAAGAGTGCAAGTACTTGCTCATGAAAGCTGACTAATTCCCATTCAACTGAATTAAAAAGGTTGAGTGAAAGAGTGAGTGAATGAAAAAATATCTAATAGTGTGTTACTTTATAGTGGAAAACATGTAAAAAAAAAATAGGTTACTTTTATTGCATGGCATGCTTCAGTATTTTACAAGGAAATTTGTTTGTTTGTTTGTTTGTTTGTTTTATTTTTTTTTTGAGACAAGGTTTCTCTGTGTGGACTTTGTAGACCAGGCTGGCCTTGAACTCAAAGAGATCCACTTGCCTCTGCTTCCCTGAGTGCTGGGATTTACAGGCGTGCGCCACACCTGGCTCTGAGTAAATTTCCAAAACCTACTCCTAACTGAAAACCAAGACTCATATATTTAAGTACTGATCGTGTTTCCTCTACAGACATTTACATAATATTCAATTTTAACTCTCCTTTAACTTTTGACCCATCAATCTTCATTTATGTACTGGGTCATTATTGTGAATATGACAATAACAGTAGTGACCGTCTCTGAGTAAAGCTGCTATGCAGGAAATGGCTATGGAAAAGATCTACAATTATGTGTTGTTTTATGTAGTAATACATAAACATGTTTGCAGAAGTATATGATGTTTCCTAGTGAAGATTTGAATGAGGGTCAGCTGGTTAGAAAGGACTGCATATTTTTGCCATCTTGCATCTCACCCAGCTTTATTCGCAGTTGGCATTAGCCAAATTCTGCTGCTAAGAATGAAGCTGTAAGTCATTCATTTCCAGTTTATTTGTGAAAGATCATCATAGTACTCAAAAAGCAAGGTCAAAACAGTTTGACCATTAATTCATAAATGAAAGCTTTCACTTTAGGCACACGAGGTGGCTCAGACCTGTCAGCTTGGCATCGAGGAGGCCACAGAGGGAGGATTGCTGCAAGCTCAAGGCCAGATTCCTCTATAGTAGGATGCTGTCTCAGACATAAAAAAAACAAACAACAAAATTAAGCTTACATTAAAAGCCAAGATAACATTTTTTAAAATTTTATATCCTACTATTGTTTAAAATGTAGTTTTTAAACTCCTTTCAAACCAACCAAGGTCATTTTCTCAGGGTAATGATCGCAGTCCTTCCCCCACAGACCCATTGGCCATACCTCTTTTTTGGCTTCTTTTCATTCTTAGCTGGGTTTCTCTGCATAGTTTACCTGCTTGCTGGAAATGCTGTCCTTGGCAGTTCGGAGAATTTGCAACCTAAGAGTAATCTAGACACTGCAAGTCTCAGGTCCCATGGGAGATATATGACTCACTTCACCCGTGTAGTTCCCCAAGGCCAGTCACTGGGAACTGAGTCAGCTTCCATACCTTCCTGACCAGAATTCAAGAGGCAAGGTGAAATCAGTAAGGCTTGTTTGTTTGTTTGCCATTTTTATCAAAACTGTATTAAGGACACAATTATGGGCAGACAATCCAGTATTTTTACCACACTCGCAAGCCTTGGTTTAAAATCTTAAGTTCCAATAGTTCAGGATTCAAATGATCCAGAGGACAGGTAGAGTGCAATTCTTCTTACTGTGTAGCATGCCCAGTGTGTGCACCCTGAAGGGGAATATCACATAGATATGGCTATTTTAGTATTTCAAAGCCTTCACAGAAATTGGCAAAATGAATGTCTAAAAATCCATTTTGTCAAATAGGTGTACTATGTTATGACAAATACTTGTTTAAATTAGTTCAGAATTTCGAGGGGAAAAAGTTTATAAAGCGATTGCTGCTGGATGTGGTGTCACAGTCCTTTAATTCCAGCACTCAGGGGGGTAAAGCTAGGTAGATTGCTGCTAATTTGAGGCCAGCCTGGTCTACAAAATGAGTCCAGAACAGCCAAGGCCACACAGAGAAATCCTGTCTCGAAAAATCAAAATACTCTCCCACCAGAACAAAAACAATCAAACAAAAAACCAAAACTGTGCTAGACACTAACATCAGCTAAAATAGAAGTCATAGACATTGGAATTGTATTGTGAATTTGACACATATCTGAGTTATAGATTATACCCATTAAGTATATTTCTTGATTAAGTTGAAGATGATATTGACTTTATATACATAAACCTCTGTAATACACTGTGGCATGGTATTTCTGTTTACTATTTAATTACTGCATTAGTTATTTTTATCACTGTGACAAAACACCTGACCAAAATGAACTTAACACATAGAAGGTTTAATTTGGCTTAAAGAGGGGATACAGTCCTTTATGACGTGGAAAGGTGTTTGTAAGGGTGTGAATTCGGGCACATCGCATCTGCAGTAACGAAGCAGATGGGCATGAACACTGCACCCAGTTCTCTTTCTTTTAGTGTGAAATCACCGTCACAGGAATGCCCTGTTGTCTCTTTGATGATTTTACATGCAGTCAAACTAACAATCAGGATTTCTGATGACACTGGCTGAACCTCAGTTTTGTGCTTTATAAAGCTAGGAAGAATGGTAGCTAGCAGAGGGACTAAGATAAGTCGCAGAGCGACACCATAAAGAGTGCGTGGCTTGCCGATTGCCGACAAACACCCTGCTCAGTCCCATACAGTTGATAAGCTGTCTTTACAATGAAGACTTCTATGAACCTTAGAGCCTGGCAAATAAAGGGCATCTTTCAGGAGCTTACATTTTGACATAGTGCATGATTATGCCATTATGCATTGATATACCATTTGGGGAAAAAATGTGTGTTCATATCAGTCACATACCACGATTATTATGATTTTTTTTTTAGAGTAATCAGAATGGAAGAGAAAAATCTTAATTCACAGAAGCTACCTAAATTTCCACCACTGAATTGCTTGTCTTTAAGGAGTAGATTTTTCTAACAACCTCGGTGGACAACGTAGTTGCTTCTCCATGTGGGCTTGCCTAATATTTGATTGAGCTGCATTTAAAAAGTGGAGTTTGGAGAACCCTGCGACACTAACCCATAAATAGGTTTATATTCTTGATTTCTAAGAACTTTTTTTTATGATCGTACAATATCTTAAACGTATGCCCAAACACCAGTGATCTACAAGATGTCTAGTGTGTAGTCTTAAAGCTAAAAATTGGCAGTACGTTTGATACATTGCCCCTCGTTCTGAAAAGGAATATATGTGTCTGTGGTGCCAACAGCAATCACATCTTAAGTTCCAATTAAAATGTGGCTTTTCAACTCCGAAGCTCCGTGTGACCATTTAGCCATCTGTTGGGTAACACAAGCCCACTAATTTGAACCTAGATAATTATAACTGTAGGAACAGTGCGGGGTAAAGTTCAGCTGGAGTTCCAGTTGAGAATGACTGTTAATTATGAAGAGATAATTACTGAGAGCTTATCTCACACACAGGGGGAGAAATACCAAGTTTCTGGTGTAGGTGCATGTCACAAACACGCCCCCACATGTGCACACAGGCAGATGTGTGCACATTTTAATCATTTCTTGAAATCTTCCTTCAAGATGCATATGCCACATGATGTCTACTAAAATCGCATTCACCGGGAGTGGTGCTGTTCTTCATAAATTCTTCGTTGGATTCTTTGTGTTTTGTTCTTTTCTCATTTTACTACATGAAAGTATTTGTGCTTAAAAGGCCAGTCTCAGCGACAAAGAAAAGAACCTTTCACTGTTGCTGCTGGAACCTGACTAAAACCCTTAGCATACACTGAAGTTAGGTCCGTAACAGAAGCATCAGAACTGGAATGAGTCCTCAGCTGTTAAATTTGGTGGCAGAAGGGGGGGTTTCAGGTTACCATTTGGTGACGCTGCATGCTGCAGAATATTGCTTGAAAAAGAAGCCAGTCACGTGGGTTCCTTTTCTCCTCACCTTCTTGATATGAATCACTGATCTAGGAAGCAAATAAAAGACAAATCATGAAGAAAAATCAAGCAATGCTTTTCACCTTTGCTACATTATCATCAGATCAAATGTCACTGAACTATGTACTGGACAAGAAGACATTCACTATTGACTCACCAGCGTTACAAGCAAAGGGCTTTGTAGAATTACTACATCATGAAATGTCTCTTGCACCTTCATTCCAAACATGAACCTCAGCCAACTCCATGATTCAAGTGAAGAAACTGATTGGCACTTCTGACTGTTCCAATATTAAAAACTTGTGACTCTACATTGTGGCAGAACTTAATCTTCAGGAAATAATAGGGAAGTGTAAGGGACAGATTTAAATCACCTGAAAATAAAGATGTTAGAGAAAATCTAATGTATCCCTTGATAAAAAACAAAATGAGGTTAGCTGTAATGATCTTTCTTCGAGCTTGTTTGAGCTCACTGTAATCCTAAAGTGAAAATAATTTTTTACTGTATTACCAAGAATTTGACACCATACATGCTTGAATCGCGGTGAAGCTATACATGTAACGGACCTGTGGAAGTCATGTAATTTCTCCAAACTTCAGTTTGGTTTTCTCTAATGAATATATAATGTAAATACTTTTCTCAAAAAGTGTTTGGAAAATTAGACAATGAATCTAAGCTTTTCGTATTAAATTGTCAATATCCTAAGCTCCAATTAACTATTATTGAGTGAGATTCATCTGAAATTTGTATTCACATGACATTGATTCTACTTAGAAACAAACATAGATTATCTACTTGAGACTAAAGGAATTTTTTTTTAAAAATCTCACACTTCAGATACTTTGCCCTTCTGTCCAATGGGCTTGAATGAATTAGGGTTATAATACCAATTTGTAAAGGCTGATGTTTGTCTGATTGTTTTTGGATCAGCATATCAGTTTGCATAGAAGGGATTTTATACCCTTTTTAACTCATTATCCATTAATTATTTAGAAGTGATAATTAGGCAATACAATGTAAAAGAAAGAATGGAGAACAGGAATGTAGGAAGCCTCGCTGTTTGTCCTGGGGCAAATTAATCTTCCCAGCTTTCAGTTTCTTCAGACTTCAGAGGGAAACAGACTGCGCCGGCGACTTCCCTGCAAAGTTGGTTTACAGCTGTCACTTTATGGTTGCACAAGAAACTCAGGACAGCTCACTTTTCAAAATTCTGTCTTGCACCTGTGGGAAACAATGAATCCTGAGTCCCGTTCATCTCCCTGCTCTCTAAAAGAGTATTTGATTGCTTTTATTTAAAGGACCTCCCCTGTCAGTGGATAAGGGAAAGGGCATAGGGGGAGAAGAGGGAGGTAGGTTGGGACTGGGAGGAGAAGGTGGGGAGGGCCACAGCTGAGATACAAAGTGAATAAACTGTGATAAAGAATAATAATTAAAAAATAAAATATAAAAAATAAAGAACAAGAAATAAGACTCTATGAAATAATTCTAGCTAAAAATATATTTTTTTTACTTTCTGTTCTTGTTCAGCAAACTTTCTCTCCAACAAACTTTTACAATAAAAAATAAAACATTCTCAACATATATTTAATAAGCTTGAATGTTCATTAGTGAAATTCAAGGAACTTATTAGGTTTTATGACTTATTATATATGATTTGGAATGTAGATACACAACAAAGAGAAATATAAACGTGACAAGGAACAGAAATACGTATCCCTATGCCCTATGTGACTATTGTTGATTGGATTATGAAAAAGAGGATTGCTTGTACGTAATTTAGGTTGTCAGTTCCATTCCTGGAACCAGATGAAAATCTAATAATACATATAGGCCTTTATGAACTCCTAACTCCCATTTGAATAATACCATCTATTGCTATTATACATAAAATGATATACATATATAATATACACAAAATGATTTGTTTTCTTTTTATAATGGAATAGGAAATAAGAACTTATTACCATTCCTACTGTAATTCTATTGCAAAGGAAATTCCATGGTAAAGAACACGGATGAGGTTTTCGTATGGTTTAGACTATACTGACTTGCCAAGCGGTGGTGACTTTTTAGTGGGGGACTGACTTGATGGCTTGATGTATGTTTAACTCTGTACTACAGTTTGTTTCCATACTGAAAATAGACAGTAAAGTGAAGCCATGTAACTTCTGAGATGAACTTTTCTTCTGGGTTTGCCTCATTTGACCCTTATCTCTATTCCTGAGGCAAAAGCTCAGTATAATTTTCCTCAGAATAGCTTCTAACACGAGCTCTCTGTTTCAAGGACTCTGTCTCTTCTTTTGGAAAAGTTAACTTTCTGAATATTGTGGTGCTTTATAGTCAGATACCTAGCCATCATCCAGACAGCTCACAGGGTCGGAGGAGGAAGCCTGAAGGCAGCCTTTCCTCTAGCCCATAGAAGCTGACCTGGAAGTGGAAATAGCAAGAAAGCAGTTGAGAAAACTCCAAAATTTTCTTTTTTAGCTCATAAAACATCAAAGTCAGGTCTATTTTGACACCACAGAAATTCTTTCATCTACATGTTAAACTGTGGACTGCATTTAGTGTTAGAGTATTCAGATACAAGCTTTTTGGTTCAGTTTCCTAAAGCACATTTTGCATGACAAGAGTTGCTAAAATGAGAAATATACAATAAAGGCAGGTTTGCTAATGAAGCAAAAGAGTCTGAATCATATCAGAGACTTCTAATAAATCACACCCATGCAAGTCTAGCTAGGTTGTTCAGTGGATAAGGAACTTATGCGGAAGCCCCAGTAACATAAGTTCAAATCCCTGAATCCACTCTGGATGAGACAACTCGCTTCTGGAAGTTATCCCATGATTCCCACCTTTCCTAGAATCCACACACATTTGCTTAGACGTACACAATAGTATTTTTATTTAAAAATAGCCATATACATTTCATGCCAAGGCTTTGAAATCCCTGAGGCAGCATGCTAAAATACATGCTGGCTTCCAGAATACCTGTATTTTGTGATTTCACAGCATTTTATTATTATCTCTGTGATTTAATTTTAACGTAGTTTTAAAAATCTATCATTTGCTTATCTTAATTAAAAATGTGCTATATCATTAAGTATTCATCTTTCAGTTAGATGGCTTCACATGTAATTATATGAAAAAAAAAGAGTGGAAAACTTTTCAATGATTAGAGTAAATGATCTGGAGAGTTGCCCACATTTTATTGTTAATTAGCTTAGTTGGGAGATTAATTAATCTCTATGTGTAGCCTATATAGAAGATAGATTTACCACATGTGCTTATAAATTATTTTTATAAACTTATATTTACTAGTTAAAGGAAAACATAGATTTAAACACACAGGTAAATAATCTCACATACAAAACAAAACTGGGAGTATACAGAAACCGTTGTCCGGCTGACTGAGTTATCTTGTATTTAAACTAGAGTGATGAATGTTCCGAGTGCTTTGGCCATATGTATTATTCTCCGAATAGACCCTCAGTAAGCATTTGCACTACTCACCTTATGATAGTTTGGCACGTGAACTTGGTAACGGGTATCCATGATTACATTGCTCTAGTGGGGAGCAGAGCAGGAGGTACTATGGAAACTCCTGGACCGGCCAGTCTGGTCCAGGATATCCTAACAACAGACATTTCTCAATCAAGGCGGAAGGTGAGGACCAACATCTGAGGTGGTCTGTTACTTCCATGTTCATGGCGTGCATGTATGAGCTCATATGCACACACACACACACACACACACACACAAGTGCACACACACACACACGCAAATGCACACACACAAACTTTTTTTGTCTTAAGTAAGAGCAGATTCTTTACCATGGTGTGGTGTCTGACAGCTTTTTCATTTGCTTGTTTTGTGACAGCCCTGTCTTTTGTTTTTGTTCTGTTTTGTTGTGCATTGTCATGTCCATAAAAGATTTAAAAGGCATGTGTTATTTGCAAACTACGGCCAGTAGTCTTGCCATTGCCTGTTCATACTCCAAGCTAATGACCCTGAATAATTACTTATGACAACGAAGACACGGGCAGTGAATAATGGATCTGTGCAGCAGCTCTAGCTCTAACCTCTAACTAGCTTTCATTTTTCATCTTTAAAATTTTCATTTCCTCTACCGAAATAGATTCTCCTGCACATGTTGATGGTCTTCTGAGCTCTTCTGACATGCGGTCTGTTGGTGATACTGTTAATAATTTTTCATATTCTTTTTCTCTTCTTTTTTAGTCTCGACCTATTCCTTCCCACCTTACTTCAGCAGTTGCAGAGAGTATCTTGGCTTCAGCCTGTGAAAGTGAGAGCAGAAATGCTGCCAAGAGGATGCGCCTGGAGAAACCACAGGTACTGAGGAGTGTGGACGAGTGCAGACCTTCGAGTGGGTCTAACACACAGAGTTCTGTTCTTAAAAACTTGGATCTGAAAAGGCTCTGCTCTGGTGATCCATGAATATCATACAAACAAAAAAGTATGGTGAAAAGGGGGTAATAGTGAAACTGAATTCAACTTCCTGTTAGTATTAATTTAATAGCTAATTAAGAGATTCAGGTTGACTGGTTGTCATATTATCCAAATTTACCTTGTCATCTATGATCATGACTCAATTGTGTTCATTGGTAATGAAAACGAACCCTTCTTTAACTCTGTCTTGTCTGTATCTAATTCTAGACTGCCTGAGAGGCTTGCTATAATACCAATGACAATAGCTTATGCTGATGGTAATCAAAGATAATCTCTGAAAGATTAGGAAGTCATAAGTGGGCTCCTTATCTAATAGAGATCCATGTCCTGGCTTTGCTCTTCTTGTCAATTAATTATCTATCCAAGAACCATATTCTCAAGGCTTAGCCTGTGTAGTTTAACATGGGTATTTTTGGGTGCACTGTTCACTCGTGCTTGCCTTGGTGGCTTTTTTAGTTGTAAGCCTTTTCTTCCTTTCTACACAGTATACTTCTCTTCCCTCTCTGTCTCGCCATCTGAATTATCCATAGCGAATGATCTAAATTGCAATGTGTTACATTATATGCTTTTGAAAACGGCTTGCTTTATTCTGATTAATTAAATTTTATAAACATACTTGTTGCAAATGAGATGAGTGCAGTGTATATTGTTCAACATTGTTTTTCTTATGAAGCAAAATAGAGTTTACTATTTCAGGATTGGAATACCTTTTAAACATTTCAGAATGTAATTACTTTGTGTATTTATTATTATTAAATGTTGTTTGCTTATAGTTCTGGGCATTACAAAGGAAAAAGCTTATATTTTTTAAAAAAAAATACAGTATCAATGATAGATAAAAACTATTTGAAAATGCTGATTTTTGATTTATCGATGGTGACATCAGTATATTTTTACATGTCCATATCTTCAATTTGGACAACAATTTATCATCATTATAATGGTGAAGTTCACTGTAAGGTAGGATACAACACTATACACACTGCCATCTGGCATCGTGATTTGCTGGTTTATTCCTTTCTAGAATAAATGCACCTTGTTTTGATTTTCATCTCTACCATAACCAATTAGACTGCTTTCAACAAGCTAGGCCAGGTCTGTGCGATTCAGTTTCTTCATTAGGAATAGTCATTAGTAACAACTCTAATTCCCCGGGTTGTACGAGAACCCTAAAAGGAGGGCTCATGTTACATACTAAGCATCTTTCTGGGAACAATTTAAGCAGCACCAAGGTCTTCCTGGAAGCCTCTCCTATCCAGGTCCTTTGCCATTGCCTCAGCAGCACTGGAACTAGAAATAAACATCAATGGTTGCATATCTGGCGTAGGAGTCTCTTGTCACACTCAGTCTGCTTGAGAAAAGGTCTTAATTCTGACAGCTAAAATATTAACATCCCAGAACTGAAAGCACTGACTGCCCTGCTTGATGCGCGGCCACGTGCACCACCTCCTGACTCAAGACTGTATGTGCACAGTGTCAGTAACATGCCTTTCTGATGAAATGTGACAGATTCGTGTGGAGCTATTACCTACGGTACCATAGCATCCATCATGGCAGGTGACAGATACACTGACATGCGTTCAAATAAATTAATCGCTTTTTGGCCTAAGCTGTAAAAGAAAAGAGAGAAATACCCAACTCATAAAGTTATTATGAGTGGTAAGTCTTTGTATACGAAAGAAGAGCGTATTTTGTATCTCATGTATGAAGTATGCACGCACCACACGCCGGGTTACAGGCGTGAACAGTAGAAATATCCCACATACTGCACTTGCTAACTACTGCACTCATACACCTGTCTGGATGCCAGAGTGCTGTCACTGTTGAAGGCCTGTAAATCAGGCTAGCAATTGTTCCTAAGAGCACCAACCAATTAAAGAAAAACTACCAGCAATATTCAGGAATGAGATTGACTGCCATTGTTCCTCGGGCTGGGATGGAAGGGTACCAAAGGACCCTTGACTCTCCCCATCAAACTGGCATTTTATTTTCTCTGTTTGCTCAGACACAGTGGTTGTATCGTGGAAAGTTAGCTACTTTGGAATGGGGACATGTCTAATGCAAATCCACGAAGGAACCTTCTTTCCAAGCCCTAATTGGGTCCAGAAGTCTCAAGAGGGATGTAATATGTAATAAACCAATGTTTGAAATTATACCCTGTGGGCTGAGATTATGGCTCAGACAGTAGTTACTTGCCTTATGAGCATTGGTACCTGGTTTCAGTTACTATAACCCACAAGCAAAGCAAAACAAAACAACAGCAGAAACGTTGGGATTGGTGGTGTATACTGGTAACTCTAAAGCTGGGGAGGCAGAGATAGGCAGATTGTTGCTACCCTCTGTCCAGACAGCCTAGCCTACATGGCAAGTTCCATACCAGTGACAGACTCTGCTGCAAAAGAAATATAAGTATATAGCAGTAAGGAACCAATACCCAAGTTTGTCCTCTGATACCCCCTTCATATACTCACAACAACAGGAAATTAAATGAATAAATTGCATTTTATATATTTTTTGAAAAAAATAAATTTTTTGAAAATTTAGACAATTTACAAATACAACAGCCCTGCAAAACTGGTAGTAATAATCTCATAAACATTAAAAAGAGGTCCAGAGAAGTGTGAGTACCAAAGCAAGGTTGAAGCTGCGTGAAGAAATCACCTGCCTATTTAAACTTCCTGCAAACACATTTGAAGTCATTCTGGGATCCCGTACCATCTCCTCATTGGTAATATGCCCTAAAGACAGACCAAGGCCTGGTTATACACCCTGAATGCTAGTTCAGCACACACAATGACTATTTCAAAGATTCTCTACACTATTTATTCTTACAACGAGGTCTCATTTGAGATACCACACAAAGATTCCTACCACATCGTTCTCCATCCACCTTGACATTGAGGCTGTCATTCCATATTGAATTCAAACTTATTTTTCATTATTTGGGCTCTTGGCATTGAGATTATGCTTTCTGTTTTTACGCATAATCAAACAAAACAATTCTCAGAATTGACCCGCAGTTGTATAGGTATTTTTTCGTCAGCCCCTGATTTAAAGGCATAACATTTCAGAAGCTGAAAGGTTAAAATCCATGTTTTTGCTAAGCCCCACCCTGACCCTTCACTGTTACTCGCTGACCACATGGTGAGCTATAATTATGTCCTACATAGTTTATGAAGCTTGATGAGTTAATTGGATTTTATGGATCCGTATGAGCTATGAACATGAAAGGTGTTACGGCTGTGCTAAATTCTTTCTCTCAAATATCCGCTTCACACAAATCTGAAGAAAGCCTATTATGCAGCACAGGCTTGAAACAAGCCAGTGGCAAGGACAGAAGCCAAGAGCTTCATCAGCCATCAGGGTTCACAGAGCTGAAGTGAATCACTGTGTACCTCAGGATACATGAAGGGCTTCTGTTCCTGTGCATGAAAATCTGGAGTTTGTTTGTGACCTAAAACAAATTCTCCCTTAGTTTGGGTACTCAAACAAACAAACGAACAAACAAACTCTATGCCAGACTTCACTTTTATATGATATACTTCTTACAGGGAGGACTTACAGGGAGAGTTTTCCTGACTCTCTCATGCCTCTTTCTCCTTTCTTTTATAATTCTGAGTTTTTTGTTTCTTGTTTTGGTTGATTTGGGTCTTGTTTATTTGTTTGCTATTGTTGTTTTCCTTTTTTCCTGTGAAACAAAGCCTCTCTCTTTAGCCCAGGTGGGCGCTGATTGTTTGGTAATACACTGGGCTACAGTCAAGTATGAGCACATATACTATTAAATGTCAGTATTCTTTTTTCCATTTATCTAGTCCACAGTACGTTTAATGAGACATGCTGGGGAAGAGAGGGGGTAGCACCAGTTCCTGGCTTGTTGTTTATTTCCTATTGATGTTTACTTTTTTTATTTTTTGAGGAGTGTCACACACTATCCACACCCTTGATGAATGACTAAGATAAAGATTTGAAGGAACGATAGTTTTCTTAGTTTATAGCTTCCACTCTTCTAGTTGTGTTGGTTAGTAGTTCTATAGAAAAGTTCACCTGAAATCAAATGGTTGGAAGCTTCCACAGCAGCTTTTTAGAAGCTTCTGTGCTTGAGGAATAAAGCAGTGAATCCTGGGAGACAGCTCCTTGTGCTGTTACATGGAGTATCAGTGCTTAAATGTGACGTAACACCCTTGATTCTATTAAAAAAGAAAAAAAAAAACTGGGAATGTTTGGCCTGTTGGCTAGTTACTTTGATTTAATAAAAAGTGAGGGAACAAAATTATAAAATGCTAAACACTGAATTTTTACCAAGCTAAAAAAAAACCAAAAAAAAACCCCCAAAAACAATATTAATAATTAAAACAACAACAAAAATCAAGCTACTGGCAGAAATCCTGCATGAATTTATTGACTCAAGATTTATAAATATCTAGAAATCCCATAGTTCCTTTCTCTAGTACTGTTTAATTTCACAGTGATGCATTCACTGAAGTCTGGATTTCTTCATGCTTTTTCCTTTGCTCTTCTAGGATGCTAGTGTGTGGAACTGTTATTAGAAGACAAGCCATTATAGTACAGACATTGGACTTGCTGTGTACATGGGGGTAATCTTAATACATTTTATTTTGTCTTGGATACATTTGAAAACTACCAGAAACGCTGACAAAAATTGCCTCTCCTCTCTGGCAGTGTGCATTCACACTGCTCATATGAGTGTCAAGGCATATGTGTGGACATCAGAGGAAACCTTATCCTATACCTCGTTTAAGATAATCTCTTTGTTGTCCACCTTTGCACATATCAGGTTAGGTGTCCCATGAGATTTGGGAGATTTTCTTGTCTCTGCCTCCCATCCTATTTTAGGAGTGATGAAAGTGCAGACAATGCTATCGGCTGTGGCTTTGCATGGGTTCTGGGAAGCAGGCCCCCATATTTCCAAAGAAACTAATTTACCCACTAGTTCCCTTGCCCCATGGAGCAGTTTTCCAGACAGGAAGCCTCTTTAACTTTTCTGTAGCTTTATCGTTTAGATCAATAAGTTTAAATATACATTAAATTTAAAGCTATTAATTGCAAACTGTCGTAAGAACTGAGATATGACTGGAAGCTACTGTCTGAGTCTGCCAGAGCACATCTCCCTGTCACTATTCATAGGCATCCTTAGTCTCATTATGCGTCTAGCATTTTCCTTTCAGTATTTTGTATAAAGCCCCATGTCTTCAAACCTTTTAGCATGTTTCAACATCACTCTTGTATCTATAAAGAAAATGTACTACGTAAGGAAAACAAACACCATTGACAGTAATCATAGAATGTTCTTCGTTTAGTATTTCATGATAATTTTTGGCTTTGTGTGGTACAGTATTGCTTCCAGGCAACAATGTCCTCATTTATATGAATATTAATAGCAGACACAAGAAAGGATACAGCATTATCCAAGACATCTTAGACCTATGGCTAAGAAAATTCTCATATTTTATAGAACTGGATAAGCTAATGTTTATATCCATAGAATAAATTTCCCACTGTCACAAGCTTGCTTGTAAAGATGTTTCTCTATAGGACAGTCATCTTGTGTTTTATGATCACATTGACTGTCACAAATTTTAGGGTGTTTTTCAGTCATATAGCACTGATTTTGACAATTTGAAAAGTCTGTAAGGAAATGTTTGCTGAACATCCCATTCCCTGTTTTTATAGCACACTTGCTTCTTAACACTTTACAGATAAAAAAAAATCCCTAAAAGATGAGAGCATTACTCTATGGCTTCTATTTCCTCTGCTTTCTGAGTACCTTCTATATCACTGTGAGTCTTGTGGGATTATTAAAATGGTTCCTATTACTTCATGAATTCCTTTTCATAGATTATTAAGGCCACGTCCTACTTTTCCTAATACGGTTTCATTTACAAAGGACATCTTGCCTATTATTTCTAGGATAATTTCTGAGTAGCAGCATTATTAAATGAAAGAATCCCTGAGGGTCTTAAAAGTCTCCATAAACAGAAGGTCCATACCCTTGTAATATCTTCCTTTAAAATGTGGCATAAAAATTAAATTTAGTATGAATTAACAATGGTCACAATTAAGGAATATTATCCTCTAATGTTCATATGAACAATGCCTTTAAGGAAAGTAATAAAGTAGCATAGTAAGACTAATAAAACAGTCTGTTAATGTATAGGTGTGTTGACACTGGGCACTAGTAATGATGAAGTCATCAGGCACTTGTACCTGAATGTCACATTCATGATAATGCAGGATCTAAACTGTCCTCTGATCCCGTGCATGTATGAACTTGATGGGTCAGAGATACACATTTCCCAAAAGATGCTAACATTTCAAATGAAGCAACATGTCTCATGATTTACACACTAGTGGCATCCCTGAGATAGTCTGATACATAAGTGAAACCTTTGATTATTCCTAAATGTTATGTTTAAGTTTTTTTTTTTTTTTTTTTTACCTACAAACATTCAAAATATTTTCTTTGGCTATATATGCACATCTCTAACTGGATTTTTTTTAAATTATATTGGGACAGAGGTAGTCACACAATCTCCATGGAGACTGTCAAGCTGTAGTAAACTCACCCTTACCCTCTTGGATGCCAACAGCTCCTGTTCTATGCTGTCCATGAGGTTTGGGGATACTGTCTCCTTTGATGTAGAGAGAATCACCTAGGGCTTGAATTTGTAGGACTGAATCAAACTCTTCAGTTCTAATGAGCCCTTTGTCTCAGTTACTCCCATTTTGAAGACACTAAACTCGAATCCCCAAACTCTCTGATTTTGAGTCAGTTTTGTGCATACATTGACCAATGAAGTTTTTGTTTTGCTGTTATTTCTATGTTGCTAAAGATGAGGTCATTAGGTATCAGTGGCCATATCTGTCAGACTTCATTCAAGAAGCTAAGTCACATGTGAACGTTAACTCTAACTTCATTTTTGCTCAGTCATTATTCATAATGTCACTATTTTAAATGTCACCCAGTATCAACTGATAATCTTTTCTAATTTAGAGGTCTCCTGTCCCTCAATCACCTGCTTAATTAGACAGGGTCACCACACAGTCCAACATCTGCACAGAAAGAATGGCAATGGAATGTCAGCCCCCAATGTCTTCTGAGAGGACTCTGTTCATGAGTTCTTATCACAGGCTCATGGACTGGCTCACATACTACACTGGAAGCCATAGGGTGTTGCTCTTTCTTCTGTTGATAGGCGTGTACTGAACCGTTTGTGCACTTCACGTGACCTCTAAGATACTAAGCAGTATTTAGTCAGTTACCTCCCATAGGAATGCAAGCGTTTACATATATGGGAAGTCACTAACAATTGGATCTCACATTATGGACTTAAATTTATAAGGAAAATGTGGTGGGCAAATTGGAAAACCAGTGCAGAGATTTGTGACGGTGAACATCTTCATTCCTGTGCCAGACACTGGAAAAGGTCACAAGCATATCTTTAAAGAGCTAAACTATGGACATACTATTTGTTCCATAAATATCTATTTAAAGGTGTATGTGTTTGTTTCATCTTATGTGTATGAGTGTTTGTCACTGTTTTCGATGTGCATATTGGATGTTTGATGCCATGAAGGCAAGAAGTCACTGGATACCCTGGAACTGGAGTTAAAGACAACTGTGAGCTGCCATGTGGGTGCTGGAAACTGAACATGCATCTATTCAAATAGTAGAAAGTGCTCTCAACCAGTGAGCCATCTCTCTATCCCATTATAAAGTTTTTATTAAGCAAATATATTTGATAATTTCACACATATACATAATGCTTAGAGCTCACTCTTATTCACCACCCTCCCTCATTTCCCTACGTTGTGTGACAGGCTTTTCCTGGGGAGATGTGGAAAAAAATCACCCCAGATCAGGAACCAATGGCAGACCAAACAATGATACCACCAAGGTTCAACTTGCTAAACCAATGAGTTTTATTTGGGGTCACTTATAGGAATATGGGTGCAGGGTCACCTACAGGAGCAGAAATAACTCAAAGACAGCTGCAACACCAAGTCCCACCTCAAGGAGGGTGACGGCTCATGAAAGCCGAAAACCTGGCTCACACTACATAGTCTGAATGGAGCTCATAAGACGATATAGTGTCTTTTTCTGGTGGCTCAAATGGCCTGAATCGCTTCCAGATAGTCTCTGTTTCTTTTTGACAATTCTGCTGCTCTCCTCCAATGAAGACTAAGCAGTTTTTAAAGCTTCTGCATCTTGGGAAAGGAGAGGCCTTAGAGAATCTGTTCAGTTTTGAGGGCTTCTTGAAACGATTGAGAGTTGTGTACTCGATGTCTTAACGAGGTTCCCTGCAGATCGGAATGTTCTCAATCTTGGAGGAAATTGCTACACAATAATCTGGCATTCTTCCACTCAAGTAAGGTAAAGCAAAGATATACGTCCAACTAAAGTATTTTATAGACTATCAAAAATCACACATAGACAATAATACATATTTACCATTTGTGCTTTAAAAAATGAGTTCATTATGCACATTCCATAATAGGTGAGTGACATCAAAATAGTGTTAGTGGTATTTTGAAACAACTCTTCAGACAGAAATATTTCACCAGAGCTCTGCTGGTATTTTGTTAGCAAACTAGCTGCATTATTCATGTTCTGTCAGCATTAGCTTAATGGTGGTGCTAGATTCAAAATGAATAAATTCCCGTTTCTGTTCTCAAATAACTTTTTTTACTGACAATTTTTAAACTTTGTTTTTCTGTTTATTTGAACTACTCTTTTTCATAAATATTAAATTATCAGTCTTAGTAAAGAATGATGGATAGAAAAGTACATCTAAATCCATTTTAAAAATGATGTATTTGGCATATATGCCTTAGTGTATGATAGACAAGTTCAGCCAATGTAGAAAGGAAAGTTTCCTGAGATTATTAACATCATCTTTTCCTGACCAAGCTCAGTGTTTTACAGTGGATTTTTAATTCTGGCAAAGTCATTAAGTAGTCATTTTAATTCTCACTTTGAAGCTGGATACGGCATCATTTTTTAATCAATATATTAAAGATCAATGAAAGTATGTATGGTACATAGGGTGGTGTGGATGGATGGCTGTGAGTCACCAAGGTAGGAGCTTCTGAAGCCTGCCCAGGAACTTAGGAGAGCTTCAGTGTGTGTGTGTGTGTGTGTGTGTGTGTGTGTGTGTGTGTGTGTGTGTGTATGCGCATGTGTGTGTTCATGTCTGTTACATGTGTGTACAATACACATACTCCTGTTGGCACATGTGTGTAGAGTAGGAGGCTGACATAGAGGGTCTTCCTCTACTGCTGTCCATCATATTTTTGAGACAAGGTCGCACTGAACCTGGAGCTCACCAATTGCCTAGACTGGCTGAATAGCAAGCCCTCGGGGCCCCCTGTCTGCCTCTCCAGCTCTGGGAATACAGGTATGTGCCACCACATTGGCTCTTCCATTCCTGCTAGGGATCAAAGTCAGGTTTCCGTGCTTCCATGTAAACACTTTATCAACTGAGCCATCTCTCCCTCCCCAGCTTTGTATTTTTGATAAGAAATGATAGGACATAGAATTGGATGTCAAGGATTGAACTTGATTGTCAGGGTTCTGTTGTGCCCTATGAAGTAGTATGTACCTCAAGTGCTTGCCAGAGGAGAGTGATAAAGAAGCATGACTTTCCATTTCTAGAAAGTTTCTGAAGCAGGTATGTAAGAAGGTGTCTGTCCACAAAACTCAAGGAAAGCTGAGTTATTTTCACAGTGAGGAGTTGCCTCATACCATGGATTTTCCCAGATTTTCTATATATAATACTTACAAGTGATTATCCATTTGCTACAAATTAATCATATAGTGAATGTCTCTACAATAAGCACAAATAATATTGAAATGTCTTGTGTGTATTACTACAATCTATCTCAGCAGCTCAGAATATTTCTCATAATTTATGTCCACACATCTACACTCAAGGTTCCAATTCTACCTTAAAGACATTTTATATAAAAAGAGCCGGTGTTACAGTTTTATTTAAGTCAATTATATGATTTCATTATTCTCAAAAAGAAATGAAAGTGAGTTTATTTCTGTTTGAAGTGTTTTCTAATTCCTCTCATTTTTTTCATACACAATGATACACCAGTCTATGTTCATCTAATGGTAACGTAGCCATTTTATTCTCTCTGTGTCAACAATAGTGTTTGAATCATGCAGATTGAATTGCCTCTCTCTTGGGCAGGTGGGACACTGGGAAGCTCTGCCACTTAATTTGTGTGACTTCAGATTCTTTGGGAAGATGGACACAGACCCCATTTTCTGATCATTTTCTTTCTCTATCACTCTCCTACTTTACTGCTTGGATTTCTGGCCTCGTGGACAATTCTCACATATTTAGCAGAATAACGGTATTTGTAATTTGGGGCTTGTCTTTAGTTTGTGATGTTATCAATTTCAAGGCTATGGACGGCTTTGTGTAGGTTGAGTGGGTGGACTGAATTCAGGCACAGAAATTCAACACAGCATGTTGATGACGCTTTCTTTGTCAAAGCCAGAAAATGCGTGATTGACTGAGCTCTCCATGAACAAGGCACCTTGTTAATGTTATTTTAAAGAAGCTATTTTTAAGCTTAGCCGATAAATGATGAATCTGATATATTTGGTTTGTGCCTGCAAGTTCATTTTTTTTCCATGTAATTTGTTCATTCATTGTTCTCTCTTTCTCCTTAATTTATACACTTTCCAAGCCATTAGTTACTGAGAAGAAATAATGTCACATATATTGGGAAAACTGTACTGAAGTCACACATCTGTTAGGAAGTTAGGGACTATCAAAGCTTAGAAAATTAGATCATATTTGTCAAAGAAAGACATCTGTGATTCTTGACACCACACATGAAGTATGTACACTGAGACTGGCAACCTCGGGGAATACACAGTTGATACACAGTCAGTCTTAATTTGAGACTTGAGTGAGCCTTGCTCGGGTGTTGAAAGAGCTGAAAGATAGTACTAGTTAAAAATTATTTCCCTTCCGTTTTCATCTATTGTCATTCTTTCTTCATACTTTTCTCTCACCACAAAAGTAGCGAACTCTACCTTCAGCTTTCGGGGTAGATTTGGTTACTAGTCCTACTGTGTGCTGTTAGAGCATCGGCTACAGGCTCCTGAAGATGGTGTAACAAACAAATGGTCCTCTGAAGCATGTTTCAGTTTATGTTCTTCCTTGGTGGATTACTTCTCTCTCATAATGGCGTGGGAAAGCTCGAGGTCTTTGTACAGCAACTCTGTTGAACTAGTATATTGTAAGTCTCTCAAGTTTCCAACCTCAGGAAGCTTATCTTTATGGTTCTCTCCATGTCCTATTCCCTGTCAACAGGAATTTTGAGGAAAAAAATGACTAGACTGTGACAATGCAGTGAGTCCTGCGTTTCTACGTGGCTCCTACATTTACCCTCACTCACACTCAGAGAATATGACATACTGAGAACCACTACTCAAGGCGTTAGGGTTCTGTGAAACAAAATCCTCCCCAGGCAATTCAAATAAATAGGCATAAAACTTTTTCCTCTAATGACGCCTTTCTTTTGGTTATTTAGTTATTTTGCTACAGGGTAGAGCAGAAAAGAGGAAACTGTCTTCAGCTGAGGTATCTGAGAAGGTAAATGAGTAAGGTAGCCTGATTGAAGAAAATTCCATAGAAAATTCATAGGGGACAGTAAGACTAGTGAGGTGTCCTGTGAGCCTCCCTGGGCATGGAGAGCCAGGGTGCGACAGCTCAGAGATTGCTAACACGTGCTCACGGAGGGAAAAAAAAGTCTCTTTTACAGGCCACTTAAAGTACAAAATGGTATATTACGTGCTTGGAGGGGGGTGTTGGTTTTAAAAATAAGCATTTTCTATGTGTACCTTGACAATCTGAGTTTGATTCTTATATCCAAATGCTGAATATGAAAGCACACATCTGTAATCCCAAACGCCTAAGATGCGAGGCATGGCAGAGACACTCCTGCCTTTACCGTGATGGAGAATCCACCTGTATCTAGTGGGCCAGCTTGCCTGGGTACATGAAGGAGAGTAGCCAGTCACCTGCCTCAGCACAGCTGAAGGAAAGCGTCAGTTCTTGAACATGCACACCTGTGCTCACACACACACACACACACACACACACACACACACACACACACACCATGCACATATATGAACAATAAGAAGAAAAAAGAAGTTACGGCTACAAGAAACTTTATAGACTGCTTTGTTCAAAAATTTCATGTTACATTTAGCATACAAGAGGCCCCGGCTTCAGTCTTTAGCAACACATAGTGATAATAATAATAATAACATTAAAATCAAATATGTACACATATAAATAAAAACCAATCTGTTTCTCATAAAAATAACATTTCTAAAAAGGTTAGTTTTTAGCTTAAATTGTCTTTCCCTTTCCCTCTCTCCTTTCCTTTTTTCATTCCTCCCTTCTTTCTCTTTTCCTTACCTTTTCAGAAAACCATTCCTTGTGTTACGAGAAATATAATAATTTCCCTTTAAAAGGATAACAAAAGACAAATCCAGTGCATAAGATTCATCTCCCTTTTGATTTCGGGGTAGTGTTCTGAGTAATGGAGGTCAGAATGCTTCATGAATTCCAGCTTTCGGCATGCAGGAATTTAAATATTACTAAGAGTGCAGAACCCCGAAGGCCATATTAGTTTAATTCAATTGCATCTTTAAACCATTAATTACTGCCTATGAGGACAGTTTAAAAAGTCCAGTGAGGTTCTCAAGAAATCCTTGAGACTGTCCAGTTGTCTTTGAGTTTTCTTAAATTCCACACTGAGCCAGTTTCTACAATGTAGGCCCTTTCTGTATGTACTTACATTGAACTAGCACTTACTGCTTATTTGTATTCTAGTCAAAAACATTTCCTGTACTTAGATCCAAATTTAAATTCTAACGTCTTCACCTTCCAGGGTCATTTCCAAGGAACAGCAAATAAACAAGAACATGAAGAGGCAGAGCACTGCACAGCATCACACTTACATTTGCAGGTAGTTGAAGAGTTCAAGTTTGTGTGCACGTGTATTCTTCTATTTAGGTTTATCAGACACGAGCAATGTGTATCTTGTTGCTTTTGTTACTCACAATGCAAAGGCTGCAGAGACAAAACTTTTTTTTTTTTTTTTTGGCTGTTCTGGGTTACTGTCTTTCTGAGGAACATTTCAAGGTGTTTGAATGTGGACGTAATTAACTCTTCCGTCAGCAGATCCACTTTCTTTTCAGCTGTTCTCAATCCCTGCCCCACACGTGACCTTTATTTTCACCCCTTGGTGTGCTGCTGGAAGTTGCACTCCCTACAGGAAGCATTGGTGCACGCGGTGAAGCCATTCTCCTACCTCACCATATAGGGATAACTCTGAGCACAGCATATTTCTAGTATTTCCCATGTGTCCAGCTCACACGTAATGGCTTCCAGGTGTCTCTTGAATAATGTTTGTCTCTCTAATTTTTATCATTCCATGGGATTAAAACAGCCTCGCTTTTCACCACTCCGAGCCCCACAGACACCCAGTTTCGTATTGGAATGAGGATAAGCTGTTAATAATAACTAGATGTCAGCTTGATGAGGCATGACAAACAGTACTAGGGAAGAGAAGAGACTTCCCACAACATGCCCGCTAACACGGAGTGCCTGAGACTAAGAACGGTACCATGTGGCCAGTTAGTCGGCCACAGTGATGCTACAGCCTAAAATGCCAGGTGGCAACCCTGTAAACATCCCTTTAGCACCAAACGGGGAAACATCACAAACACGGTACAACAGGAACCGAGGGTACAGAGCATGGAGCGGACAAAGAGTGTCTCAGCGTTTAGTTCTTGGCCACTATTGCTTTTCACTGTTTTGAAAGACGAAGAAGGCAGCTATTAGGTTTCTGACAACGCAATTATAGGGAGGCACAGATGCAGGGAGTTGACCTGACATTTGCCCCCGGATAGTTGTCATAGCAGCAGGCTGAATAGAGCAGTTTGATATAAGCGCTACGGCAGGCTGTGGAGGCCGCTCCACACCAAATGAAGCACATTAGAGCATCAGTATACAAGGATGGAGATGAAGCTTCGTGGCAGGCAACTTTCCTTTTTATTCAGCTCTGATCTATTGCTTCAAATACACATTCCGGGAAAGATCCACTTTTAAAGGCAATGATAATTTGTGTCCTTGAAGGTCCACTAGCATGTATACCACAAGTATATGTTTCTCTAATATGTAACTCCTTGGAAAGAAGGTATTTTAAACAAAGCTGCTAAAAGAAAAAGATTTTTATTCTTGAAACTACAGATGACCTTCTTAGAAAAGAATATACATTGTGTCTATGCTCCATTGTTTACTTTGTTCTTTCATGAGCATAAGTATATATATATATTTATACTATATCAGTATTTTATATCTGAAAACTCTATATGAATGTAGAAACTGAAAATTATGTATAAAACACTCACATATAAAGACGTATTAGGTACACATTAAAGAAGGGTATTGTTAACAGACTAAAAGTGGTTTGTGCCAGTGAGTTACAGCCAGTGTGGAACTCTGCATGCAAAGCATAAAATCACTTCTAACTCTGTCTCAGAAAGAAATATTTGCAAGTTATCTTTCAGTTTTTATATGTGAAGACTAGAGGTAGGCTTAAGGCAGTCATTTATGCATCATCAAAACTGTATGTCACTGGTGAGAGGCTAATATCTCCTTCCTCCTCTTCTCCCTTTCCTATCCTCCCTTTCATTGTATAGACAAACTCATAAAAATGAACTTCTCTTTCAAAATACAAAGAAATAAAGAACACAACAGAAACAAGTCATTTAAAGTAAAAGTTGAAAAGCATAAACAGAGCAGGAACATTGGATGTGCTAACTAAATTTACATCCCTAATGGCACACTGGGCTGGGGCTTGCTCTTCCTTGAATACAAGTGTACACGCACCCCATTGTGCTGTCACTATTGCTCAGGATAAAAAGTGCTTCTCCTAGGCACGCATACAATCTGTTCTTTTTTTTTTTTTTTTTTTGAATTTTTATTTTTTTCTTATCAGTTACATTTTATTAACTCTGTATCCCAGCCGTGTCCCGATCCCTCATTCCCTCCCAGTCCCTCCCTCCCTCCCTCATCTCCACTGTGCCCCTTGCCAAGTCCACTGATAGGGGGGACCTCCTCCCCATTCATCTGATCCTGTTTTATCAGGTATCTTCAGGACTGGCTGCAAAGCTCTCCTCTGTGGTCTAACAGGACTGCTCCTCCCTTGGGGGGTGGGGAGGCCAAAGAGCCAGTCATTGAGTTCCTGTTAGAAATAGTCCTTGTTCCCCTCACTATGGGAAGCCAATTGGTTACTGAGCTACCACAGGCTACATCTGAGCAGAGGTTCTAGGTTACATTCCTACATGGTCCTTGGTTGCATGTCAGTCTCAGAAAAGACCCTGTGCCCAGCTATATTTGGTCCTTGTGGAGCTCCTATCTTTTCCTCATCAGACTAACTCCCCTTCTTTCTTATGATTCCCTGTATTCTGTCAAAGGTTTGGTCATGAGACAGTTGGGATGCACATTGAACATATGACAGGAGTCTACTGAGCGCATTTGAAAGACTCTAACTAGCAGTGTTTTCAAAGCAAAGACTCATGACCAAACCTTTGACAGAATACAATCTGTTCTTTAAACACAGCTGGCAGGGACAGTACCAGGATGATTTCTCCAGGTCCTGTACCTCAAGTATGCAGCGTCTTCAGTGATAGACTCTTACCCTCAAGTTCTGCCAAGTAGCTCGTACTGTTCTGGGACAGGAGTCGATGAGCCCTCGGTGACCAAAGGGACATAACCTACACATGGCTTTGTTTGATAGCCTGTGGTTTCCGGGAAAGCTGCCAATGGAAGGCAAATCAGTTTGCTCCTGGTGTGGCCTCTGATAGGTTGCCTATGCCCCATGGACGCCCTACATTCATGGAAATGTATGAAGAGGTAAGAAGACTGGGTGCATTTAAAAAAAAAAAAAAAAAAAAAAAAACGATTCATGAAATTCAGGAGGTAAAGTTGGTGGGTGAATGTTAAAAATCTCAGAATAGCAATCTGATCAAAACACATTATATCCTTAATGAAATTCTGAAGTAGTAAATCTTGAGTAAGTCTCAAGCGTAGGGCTGGAATAATGACCCAGTGAACACCAAGTGGAGGGGGTACGGTGCCCCAGATTCCAGGGCTCAGAAAGCAGAGGCAGAATCTCAGACTAGATAGAGCAGAATGGCAAGCTCTGGGTTCAGTGACAGGCCACTACTCCGTGAATGAGGTGGAAACAAACTAAGGGCCTCCACATTCAGGAGCAGACAACCACAGGCTAGAACCCTGTAAGGTAAGAAAAGCACAGCTCGTATATAGCTGTCTAACATTGCAGGCTCTAGAGCGAGGTTTGTATTATTTCACTGGTGTCACATTAAATTCTTCTAGACCTCAAGAAGTTCATATTAGTTTTTCTTGCTGTAGACATTGTATACAGTGTCTACACAGCAACTTAAACTACATTATACAAGTATATAAGACTTACCAAGACCAATACAGCCCTGTTAAACACCGCTTAAACAACTGAGACAAAGGAAGAGCGGTGCCATGGTCTGGGCCTAGCCTGACACCCTGGGACAGTCCCAGCCCAGGCTCCTGGGCAGCACTGCCGTGTCCTTACACACAGCTCATGGGTCCACTCTCACAACTACACTGCAGTTTCCTTTGGCAAACGGCTTACAAAATACAAGCAGAGGGGGAAGGGAGGTGCAGCGTTCTTTGAATAATGTAGGCACATAAGAATTAAAAATATTAATCACCCTAATGATTGGGGATCAAAAAAGGGAAATGAAAGGAAAAAGAAAACTGCTCATCAGCAAATCTGCCTGCTGCAGAATGCCTGGGTTGCATCAAACAAATCCTGAGAAAGGAGAGTTCTGAGGTGTAGATAATGCTGAGTTCGCAGGGATAGTTTGGCAGCTCCCTCTTTTTTCACGTTATTTAATTTTCTTGTAAATGCCAGTTTTTAGAGTTAAAAACACCCCATCCTGAACTTAGTTCCTAGTCCACTGAACGCTTCATCATCTGTGGGGAGGAAGAGTGTCAATGGGAAGAGAATATGATGAAAGGAAAGTGAGGGGACTTGTATAAAAGCCTCTTCCATGAGGGATTGTTCCAGAGCCTGGAATGTGAGGGAAGAGCATAATAGACTTCCACTAATCAGAAGAGGGCGTGTAGAGCTCAGAGTATTTGGAAAGTTTTTGCTCTGCCACACTCACACTCTATCTGAAGATGGCTGAGGTCAGCCCACTGAATTGGCACAGCTCAGTTATAAGGCTGGAGTCTACAGCAAGATCATAGCTTTGAGGTCAGTTAGACCTTGGGGATACCCATCTGTGATGACTCTATGCTGGACAATGTTGAAAAGTTTCACTCAACTCACGGAAGTCTGTTTCTTCCTCTATATCTTGGGAAAGTTTGATTTTTTTTTCTGTTTTATTTTACTTTTTCATCTTACTTAGCTCACATGAATCAAGCAGATGCCTGTGAGTTCAGCACCTACCTTAAGGCAAACACCTCAGAGAGATGGTTTCTTTACCAGGGAGAGCTTATTCCTCTTATAGTAGAGCCCTGCTGGTTCCCAGCATCTTTTGTGTATGTGTCTTTAATTAAACCTGGCTCTCTTGTTCTGTGTCAGCCATTACTTCACCATGTCCTGCCCCTGTTCAAGGCACAAACCAGTCTCTCTTCTCCCCAACACACATCCATGTAAGCTATGACTTTTAATAACAAAGACGGGAGGAGAAAGACCATCGACCCAAATCTTCACAGCCAAATTAATTAAAGTAAGTGATTGATTAAAGCAAGTTTGTGTATGTGTATGTGTGTGTGTGAGTGTGAGTGTGTGTGTGTGTGTGTGTGTGTGTGTGTGTGTGTGCGCGCCCGCGCGTGCGTGCATGGGCTGTCTTCCCCTGATACAGGGTTCAAGAGGTCAGCATTGGATATGAGGAAGGCAGCGCTTTTATATCTCAGAGGTTGGGGGTTTCCAAATGGAGGATATGGCAGGCAAAAGAGGTTGGGTTATATGAACAGGACAAACAAGTTAGTCCTAATGACCTCTTGACGCAAAGGCATAGTTGCAAGGTGGGCATAACATGATAGTCATAGGTGAACATATAACCTTTCGAAACAAAGGTAGGATTGAAAGATGGTTAAAAACAACTTTTTGAAACAAAGATATGACTGCCATTTTTCAAACAGGCAGTACAGAACCATTTGTAGTTAAGCTTACAGGTTGGACCTAGCCCAATCTTTGAGAAACAAAGGTTTAAACATAAAGGGAAAGACCCCAGTTTGTTTGATTTTACTTTTTATTTTATTAATTAGAGTTTATTCACTTTGTATCTCAGCTGTACCCCCCTCTCCCATCTCCTCCTAATCCTATCCTCCCTCCCCTCTTCTTCTCTATACCCCTCCCCAGTCCAATGATAGGGGAGGTCCTCCTTCCCTCCCATCTGACCATAGTCTATAAGGTATCATCAGGACTGGTTTCTTTGTCTTCCTCTGTGGAGTGGTAAGGTTGCTCCACCCTCATATGGTGGTGATCCAAGAGCCAGCCCATGAGTTCATGTCAGAGATGGTCCCTGGTCCTATTATTGGGGAATCCTCTTGGATACTGAACTGCCTTGGGCTGCTTCTGTGCAGGGGTTCTAGGTTATCTCCATGCATGGTTCTTGTTTGGAGTATCTGTCACAGAAAAGACCCATGTGCCCAGATTTTTTGGTTCTCTTGCTCTCTTTGTGGAGTTCCCGTTTCCTCCAGGTCTTTCTATCTCCCCCTTTTTTCATAAGATTCCTTGCACTCTGCCCAAAGTTTGGTTATGCATCTCAGCATATGTTTTGATACCCTTCTGGGTGGAATCTTTCAGAGTCCATCTGTTATAGGCTCCTGTCCTGTTCCTTGTTTTCTCCCTCTTTCGATGTCCATCTCATTTGCATTTCTGAATGAAGATTGAGCATTTTACCCAGGGTCGTCCTCCTTGCTTAATTTCCTTAGGTGTACAGATTTTAGCATGATTATCCTATAATATATGTTAATATCCACTTAAAAGTGATGTGTGTCTTTCTGTTTCTGGGATACCTCACTCAGTATCATCTTTTCTGGATCCTATCATTTGCCTGCAAATTTCATGATTTCTTTGTTTTTACTTGCTTACTAGTATTCCATTGTGTAAAAGTACCACAATTTCTGTATCCATTCCTCAACTGAGGGGCATCTGGCTTGTTTTCAGCTTCTGGCTAATACAAAAAAAAGCCGCTACAAACATGGTTGAGCAAATGTCCTTGTATACTTGAGCATCTTTTGGGTATATGCCTAGGAGTGGTACAGCTGGGTCTTGAGGTACACTGTTCCTATTTGTCTGAGAAAGCACCAGATTGATTTCCAAAGTGGTTGTACAAGTTTATATTCTCAGCAGCAGTGGAATAGGGCTCCCCTTTCTCCACATCCTCTCCAGCATGTGTTGTTACTTGAGTTTTTGATCTAAGATCCCGGTTTTTAAGTCCAAGATGGAGGCAGATGGCTCTTCCCACTTGTCTTATGTGTCCCTGTCAAATCCTTGATAGCACTTGGCATTTTTTATTTGGGTGGAAAAAATGTATTATGCATCAAAGATGCATTGCTCACTCATAAATTATTGGGTTAACAGAGATAGAACAAATGTTAAGGCCGTTTAATCTTGGTATGCCAAGAAGTACTATAGGTAGCCATTTTGTCCTTCACCAGGAAGTTTCCTTGGATCTAATATTCCAGTTCTTTGTTCAGGACAAGGGATGATATAGTCTTCTCTAACTACTTTTTGCTGAAATTAGGATGCCATTGTCAGGGTCCGAAAGGGCTGGAACATGAGCCAAAGGCCAGATGGGGGTTAGGGTAATGGGATTTTTATCAGAATCATCTGCTTTTTGTTTTGTTTTGTTTTTAGCCCATTGAAGAGACAGGGAGCAGTCATGTCGACTGGACTGGTTTACATCAGCTTTCACCAAGTCCAGGGCTTTCCGGTTTTGTAAGATGTCCTGATGCTGGCGTAAAATAGATCACCTTTAGAGCAGTTTGTAATCTGGTACTGATTTCTGGGTGGTATCTACCAGCTTAGAGAAACTGACAAAACAGACACAGACTACGCACAGAAGTTAAAGTTAAAAAACCTTAAAAACAAAATAAAACAAAACAAACAAAGAAACATATATTTGGAGCTTTCCTGTCAGGAATAGGCAACAGGCAGGCAAGCTTAAGCTAAGCTGTTGATTGGCAGGAGTACTTATCTGGAGTCCGTTTGACCTGTGAAAGGTGGATAAAATTTACTCCTAAACCAGTTTGCCTTTTAATATGAAGCTTGTTAGTAAGGCAAGCATGCCTGTGAGTTTTTCCTTTTCCTGTTTCTTCTTTCTTTCTTCCTTCCTTCCTTCCTTCCTTCCTTCCTTCCTTCCTTCCTTCCTTCCTT
>NW_026596069.1:13285102-13305837 GCF_907164565.1 Psammomys obesus
CTTCCTTCCTTCCTTCCTTCCTTCCTTCCTTCCTTCCTTCCTTCCTTTCTTTCTTTCTTTCTTTCTTTCTTTCTTTTTTTCTTTCTTTTTAAATCAGAAACCCAGTAGCTCTGGAAAAGAAAGGTCTGGGTGTCATATGTGAAGTGAAGTGACCAGGCATCTGCTGCTAAATCAATGGATCTATGGTTAACCGTCAACACCAACAGAGATCTGAGAAGGGTAAATTAGAGCGGGAAGTATAATCCAAATGTCCTGTGTATCAGTTAAAATGACAGAGACTTACCCATTACCTAGAGGGTTGCCCTCGGCGCCTGTGGTCTCCATGGCTTTACCGGGGCCAGTGGTTGTAGGTCTTAGGCTGCTATACAGGGACAGCATTAAAACTTGTGCTACCACAAAGGACAGCAACAGCCTTTGGCTGCCGGTGCCAGGTTACTCCTAGTAACCTGGGGACATTACCTTACTTTGAAAAAGTAGAGCAGTCAGCCCAACAGTGTCCACCGTCTGTGAACTGCCTTGTCGGCCACAGAGGCATGGGGCAGATTTTCCCGGAGGTTGGCATTACCACAATCCAGCTGGAGTTCTTTTGCCTCGTCTTTGGAGGCCTTAAGGTTGTCGTTAGTTGCTGGGATCACTGTCATAGGAAGCTTTTTCCATTAAATATTTAGACTGCCCTATTTAGCAGATTTCTGAGAAGTTTTGAGGGCTACTAAGTATATCTAACTTCAAATAAATTTTACCTGTTTTTAGTTATTCAAGGTTTAATCTTAAAAACATATACAGAAGGCTAAACAAAGCTTGTCTTTGTAAATGAATTACATTTGTGAAGAATTTGATCATTTATAAGTTGACTCTTAATCTGCACATCTTAATCTTCTTTGACACTTGACAAATAAGTAGCTTTTATAAAATTACAATTTGCCTTTTTATCCCTGTTGGACTGAGCCTTAAAAATAACTGAAATTTTTTGAACTGAAATTCTTTTAGTATAAAACTAAAATTTGAAATCATAAACATAGTCCATAAAGAGACTGGCAAGTTTAGTTTCCTGGTCCTTTAATAGTTCATCAGTACAGAATATCACAGTTCTTTTATGGCTAATTTTATCAAAAGAGCTAAAGCTTAACAAAGTTAGCAAAGACAAGGAGATTAGACATACAGTCTTAAATCAGTCTCTGTTATCATGAATAGACATAAGGTAAGGAGATACACTCTGTAGGCTCTTTGTAAGACTGCTCTGGTCATTGTCTTCTTGTATCATAACACAGGAATATCCCAGTTTCTGCTTTTTAGCAGTTGTGGCCAAAATTTACTTGGCCTTCCACTGCACTGGGTGTTTGGGATTCCAATGTAGCCTTGAGCCTTTCTCAAGTAGAGCTTTCAAGAATAAAAACCATAATTTGGGTTGACATAGAGTTAGCAAAATCAATTAGTCAGAAGCAGAACTATAGGGGCTAAAAAGCAAGGCTAGCATATGTGAATATTTGCCCAGAACTACAGACATTGATGGATTGGGTCTTTGTTTTAAGATTATCTATGTAGCCTTTTAATTATTAACTTTGTGTAATAAGTTTTAAGTCAACTTTTATTATAGATTATACAGATTTTAACCATATCTAATAAATTTATAAATCCTGAGGTATATTATAGCAAAAGTTATAGGCAATTAAATTAAACCAATAATCTAATTTTATTCGCCTGACATAAGACAGAAACTTTGCAACTCCAGAGCCAAAATTTTGATACAGTAGAACAACATAAAACACTATTTCAACATTACCCATACCCCCAAGATGTTTGAAGCTCTGCTGAGCTAAATCCAGTAACTAGAAAGCACGGAGATGGAGAATGCTGAGCCTTGGCTATCAAAGCAGCCATGGCAAGCTGCAGCAATAAATTTGGGCCTGGGAGGAAGGAGTGCACACAGAGGCATGCTGGTGTGGGGAGTGCCCCCATTGTCCCTGCTTGGAAGCATGAGAATTGGTCCGGCTTCCAAGTCCACCTGTTACTGTCACAGAAACACACACAAGAGATGCAGAAAGCAACCGAAACTGATACATACAACTTGACCCAGAAGAACCACATGAAGACAAGGAAAACACAAGACAAGACACAGAGCAAAATAACAACTGAGACAATGACAATTCAAAGGTTCACCAGTTTGACCAAAGAAATTATTTTGAGGAATAGGAGGCTTTTCTTTTTCAGATGTCCTCCCATGTAACCCAAATGCCGGGGACCCACCAGAGGCTTCCTGTGGAGGTCTTCCCCACACCCCAGCCTGGTTCAGTTAGGCAAGATGTTTCTGAGTTCCATTTGGGCTCACAGTATGCCTGATGTACCCTGCTGGGCTTCTCCAAACCCTGGTCTTGGGTCCCGGAGTCATGGGATATCTTTACGATTCCTGGCCTCGGTTGTGCAGCTTGGGCATTGAAACCCTGCCAATGGGCACCCAGGCTCCTGGCTTCACTTATTTTGTCAGCCCTCACTATCACCAGAGCATCCCTCAGGATCCCAAGGCAGGTCAGAAAAAAAAAAAATTTTGTGGCTCTGGCCAAACTCCTAATTAACTAAAAATAATCAGTGGGTCATGGGACATCTACCTGGACCGTGGTTGGAGTAACACAGGGCCTTGTCCGTCCCCGCCATCCCCACAAAACCAGAACACATCCAGAAATCAGATGTCACAAACAAACAAACTTAAAGAATCTGTAAGAAAGAAAAAGATCCTAACCTGGGATTCTGCCCTTCAGTATAATGTCGCTGCCTTTCTATCCCCACCAGAAAAAAGTGAAAAAGAAAAAAAAGAAAACCTGCGCATGCTAACTCTCACACATGCCCCAATTCCCACAGTTCACAGTAGGTCCTCCCTATCACAGCAGACACCTTTAAAAACACACGATGTTCAGTGACCGCTGCCCAGCTCCTTCCTTAGATTCTCTCTCTAAACCACCCCACCTACAAACTACATTTCTTTCAAGGTCATAAATGAATTTTACTTTCTGAAGCTGATGGTCTTAGTGACCATCTGACCTGCACTTGCAGAAGTGTTTGGCAAGGTGTGAGTTTTGTCTCTCCAATACTTCATCCCACTCTTGATTTTTAGGACAGGATGTCTATTTCCTCATAAGCTCTGGCAACTCCTTCTGCATGTAGTATGTCCTCCTATTCTCAACCTAGAGTTTTCTGGTCCCGCACCTCGTTCGTGAGTATTTTTCTTTTCTTCTCTGCTCTCATGGATTCACATTTTATCCAGAGTGTGGTCCTTCACAGTCATATTCCCAGCAAGTCTTCTCTCTGAACTTCCAATCTGTGCACTCAATTATTTGCCTATACTCCATCTTGGATCAATAGGAACTGCAATGCATTTAGTGTATTCCAAGCAAATATGAAGACCTAAAGCCAATGCAGTCTGTTACTGTCCTTTCTTAATGTATGTCCATATGGTTCCATCTCAGGATCTCTGCACTTTGTGTTCCTTCTTAAGCTCTACTCCCATACCCACCAATCCCACTATCTGCTGGGAACCCCAACAAGTCTCACAGCCAGGTTGGAGATGATTCAGGAAAGGTAAAGAGTGAAACCGTGAAAGAGACCATCTTTGCAGGCACTGGGTCATGCCTTCCTGGGACTGCCCTCATGAATTATTTTTATTACACATTTAAACATGGTAAAACAATGGGGGAAAAGTGTTTGAAGGACAATTCTCATAACAAAGCTTCAGGGCTGGAAACAGCTAAATTCCTTTGCAAAGTGGCCTTTACAATAAGAATAAATTCTATTGGCTGATAAACAGTGCTCTGAGCTAGGGTCTAGAGGAAGGATCTGTGATAAACATAAAGATAAGTTGGTGGAGAGGCAAAAGTGGGGGCTATTTCATAGGGCTGTGTTCTATCCACTGAGAGACAAAGCTCAGGATTAGGATGTAAACAATGCTCAGAATACAGCTGGGATCCAGGTAGAGGCTGATTCCTAATAGACTAGTAAAGGATCACCAGACCGTTTGACCACATCACCCTAGCATTCCAGATGAGCAGGCATCATTCACTTCCTTCTATGAAGAGCATGGGCCTGTGTGACTGACAACCCTGATTTTCCCAATGTTTACTCTAAGTTCTGCTTTCTATGTGTCTCCTGATAAACTGCTTCTGGCCACCACATTTCAAATTCCACAGTCTTCTCCTCAGTATTCTGTACCATAAAGTTAGTGCTGTTTGTCATTTATACTGCTGCTAGTCACTATTATAGAAAGTGCCCATTTTAATTATTTGCTTTGCATTGGTCAGCTTTATTCCTCATTAAACAAGCCTTTGAGAGCAGGGAGCTTTGATGGTATTTGGCCAAGACTCTGGAACTCTACCAAGCACATAGTGGAACTGAATAAATGTAAGGAGGACGAATGAACAAACATCATTGTTTGCTTTCTCCTTTTAATCAAATACCCCCTGTCCTTTTGACTTCATTGAATGCTTTGGAAATCTCATAAGTATGGCTTGGTGTTTCTCAGCTGGAAGGCTGGGTCTTATCTCTCCTGTAGTGATGGAATAAGAGGACCCTAAATTTAAGGTTCTCTCTTGGGAGCAAGGGTTCCATGACTGGAGGTTAGAACCTGAACTCACAGAAAAATAAGTCCCTGAAGCCTTTTTCACCTCCCGTTAGGCCGTAGCTTAATTAATTCACAGGAGCATTGTGTGGGTTAAGCTAACAAGCAGGTCAGATGGGTGGTAAAGGCTTGATAATATCTGATAGCCCTTCTCTTCCCTTGTGCCAATGTTTCTCAGCCTTCCTAATGGAGGATCACAGGATCCTCAAGTTGGGGTGACCCCCCCTAATCACAAACTTATCTTGTTGCTACTTCATAACTATGATTTTTTTTTTCTGTCGGGAACTGTAAATATCTAGCATGCAGGATGTCTGGTATGCCGCAACCCCCAAAGGAGTCTCAACCTTCTTCCAAAGTTGAAAGGGGGAGGGCTGAGGATATAGCTCAGTTGTACATTGTAGAGTGATTGCCCGACATGTACAGACCTTTAGGTTCAATTGCAATGTTATAAAAATGACGGACTTAATGAAACCTTAAACGTGGTGTTAGAAATATCATAGTGTGATGAAATTGTCACACCTTCTCTCAGCTTTACATGTTGCTCTGTCTTCCCTTTTTTTCTTTGCTTCAGTGATTTTGTTTTTAACTGCCAACTAGTCAGTGCTCTATTAACTTATCTCTGTCTTGTTAGTCTACGTACCAAGGTGTTCATTGATCAGACCTGCCACCCAACATCCAAAGAGCCATCCTTCCATGACATCAGTCAAATCCTTCATCTTTGGCTCTGCCCCCCCATTAGATGGGAGTCTTCCCATCTTTGCTTTGCCCAGTAATTTGTTCTGTGTCTAGAAAGTCACTATGATCCATCTTTAAAGGTTCTTCCATAGAGAACGTGAAATAAATTTGCCATAAGCAGTTCTTGTTTAACAGTTTTAGGCAGTGTTATAAGGTCCGTTTGTACACTTCAGTGACTTAAGTACACTGCCACTGAGATATACAATGAAATCTTGATTTTTTTTTTTTTAATTTTAGTTTTCACCTTTTTCTACCATACATAGATTTTTTTGGATGGAGTATGCAGTCCATCATGCAAAAACATTTAAAATGTCAAATTAAAGAATACACATAATGCTTCTTTCCCAATTCTGAAAAAATGATAGTATATTATAAAGGTCCCCTACTTCAAGGGGAACAGGGACTATTTCTGACAGGAACTGAATGGTAGGCTCTTTGACCTCCCCACTCCCCAAGGGAGGAGCAGTCCTGCTAGGCCACAGAGAAGGACTTTGCAGCCAGTCCTGAAGATACCTGATAAAACAGGGTCAGATGAAAGGGGAAGAGTGGACTTGGAAAGGGGCAGGGAGGAGATGAGGGTGGGAGGGAGGGTTTGGGAGGGAATAAGGGAAAGGGATACAGCTGGGATACAGAATTAATAAAATGTAACTAATAATAAAAAAATAAAAAAGATCCCCTACTTCTATAAACTGATGCAAGAATCAGGGTTTTAAAAAGTTGATTTCTTTGGACATGGAAATTTAAATCTCTTCTTTGTGCCTCTTCCCATAATATTATCTATATATGATAAATGCCTTCAAAATTCAGAGAAAAGTGGATATCCAGCCAATTGTATTCCAGAAGAGACATACAGGACAGAAGGAAAGTAAAAACACAACTGGGTGGCAAGCCTGAAGGATGGCCCCTCCAGGCTGGACTAAGAAGTCTCCAGGACAGTTATATTTAGGGAAGACATTTAATTGTTACACGTGGTAGACAAAACAATGAGAAAATTATCACAGGGCCTTTATTCTCATTAGAATTTAGAAGGATTTGGTGATTCTCTACAAACAACATCACATACACGTTGATACCTAAGGAATACAAACTTAGGATAAACATGACTTCATTGCTTAATGGCTGGCTCAGCAGTTAAAAACCAGAAAAGAAAAAAAGAAAAGAAAAAAGAAATGCTGTTTTTCCAAGACCTTGAAAGACGTCTTCAAAATAAATAACCGAGGTGTGCTTCAGGAGGAGGCCGTGTGCACAGGTGTGGGTGAGTTACAGAATCAGGAAGACGTGGTAACACCGGCACAGCTAGCAAGTGAGAGGCCATTGCCACAAAAAGCACGAGGCCAGGGCAACAGAAAGGAAATGAGGCCTTGGGAGGGTCTTTCAGACAGAATCTAGACTAGTTTCTGGAGGAACACAGCAACTGCCAGCCCACAGATTGGCAAGAGCAGACAGCGGTGAGGAAGCACCTCAGGCATGAGCACTTCTGACCACTCCACTCTTTTCAGCACTTACACTGGTGTCATGTCAACAAGTACAGAGGGAGTACATTGAGCCGATCAGGGAGGTTTATACTGCTTATGTGAGCAGAACAAAACATCACGGAGTTCATCTGGATAGGACAAATTGCTGTCGAGCAAAGCTGATTGTATCAGAAAATGTTGTTGCAAGGAAATTCAATTCTAAATTCTATCCTTATGCGAATTACACAAGCATAGAAAGTACATTCAGAGGTTTTTGTACATAAAGGTTTTCTGTCAGCTGTAGACTATATTTCTGGGCACTTTGGGCACAGCAAAGACACATGTGTGTACACATGTGTGAAGACCACATTCATGAAGTGAAAGTTTCTAGTTTTTTTTTTTTTTTTTTTTTTAGAAACTCAGTTGTGTCATGTGAATTTTCTGTTTCAGTCCCAAGTGTGGAATGTGCGAATGTTCCTCCCCTTAACCCCAACCCGTGGAAAACAGCCCTCGTGAGATGTCTGGTGATGTTTGTCGGCTGGAAAATACCTTGTGAGAAGGGAATGGTTTTTGTGAGCTGGAAAACATCCTCCTGTGGACTCCGAGAAGGGATAAGTAGGAGCCCACAGATCATGAGACAGTGCTTTTTGCATCTCTACATTTTGCAGTGGTTTGTATCGTTTTGCTGGTTTTCACAGAGAGAAACGCTCCAGAGAGCTTTTCCTGCTGCTTTGGTGGAGATTTGCCACTTTGGCAGACTCGTGCTGTTTGGGCCGAGTCTGGCCACTATTGCTGAATGGTATCACTGCTGCTCTTACTTGCTGTTTGGTGGTGGTGCTGCTGCTGTGGTTTCCTGCTTTGTGTTTGACTGGACAGCTGGTATCCTGATGAGTAAAACTGGTACATACCCAAAGAACCCAATGACCCTAATCAGCAGGAAGTAGTTCAAAGAGGTCTTTAGCCCCCTTCCCTGCTAATCTCCTACCGAAGGTCAAGGGGTTGGAAGGGAGGTAGAGGCGGTTAAGAACCTTAAATAAAGTAGGTGTTTGAAAAAGCTAAGCCTACATGTTCACATACATGCAAATGCCCTCCTTTATGACTTCAAACAAATTTCTTATGATTCCTTTTTTTTTTTTTTTTTTTTTTTTTAGTTTTTTGATTCATGTTCAATTCTTAGAAATAAATTTTCCCTTGGACACTCATTTCCAATTGCTTTGTCACTTTGTCCAGTTTTATTTTATTATTAGAGGTTATCTAATTATTTTATTATTAGAGGTTATCTAATTTATTTTATTATTAGTGGTTATTATTAGAAGTAATTTCTGTACTTTATATATTTCATTTCTTGCTCCATAAGTCTCATGAGGGTTGGAGCCTATCAGTTTTAACTTCTGGTTGACAGACACACAGCATGTAGCTGAGTTCTTAGCCTGGTAACTAGAAGGCCTTCAGAGAACATTGTTTACTTACAAATAATTATATCATCAGAAAATATCCTGAATTATAGATAATTTTTTTTTAATGGACAGGACATGGACCTCTGGAGCAGAAGTCAGGATAGAGATCTAGGTGTTGTTAGTCAAGTGAAAGAATTCAAAAGGCAGAACAAATTACATCTAGAAACCTGAGAAAGTAAAAAGAAGACAAGCACAACCTTAGACATACTGTGTGGTAGGTATTCATGGGGCTGGGGGTAGCTAGGAAGTTCAAAATTTGAGCCTGAGCAAAGGTCTCTATCATGGATTTAGATTTAGAGATCCTTGCTATAAAATCATTAGCTGCTGACTAAAGCACAGATTCAACTTTGTAAGGGAATAATACAAACTTCAGACTTCCAGAGAATCAAAATGGAAGGAAAGAAGTTAATTATTATTCTCAGCAACATGAAGTAATATAATCCAAAATCTGAAGGGAGAGAGAACTACTGCTTATGAAATTCAAGTAGTTTATGAACATTTATTGGTTCCATATATATGTATATATAAATTATAGCATAGAATTTCTACAAATTACTAACTTTTTGGCAAATGGCTTTGTTGCAAATAGAAATAAAACTATTAACTGTGCATCTTACACATGAAGCAATATGATGCTAGTAACATTTGTCTTCTAACTATAATATTGAAACCTATAACGTTCTACATTCATAGCCAATGTGCTAAGTCAGACACTTCACATAACCAGGAAATATGCAGAGGAAACAATGCTATTAAAGTAGGCACATAGCAAGGAGTACAGGTCTGAGACTCTACCTAATACACATTCAGACTTTAATAGTGTGTTTCAATCCATCACCATTTATTTATTTATAGATCATTCTGTTGCTTCTCATGCATGTTCCTTTTAAATTTTAATTTCACATTAGTATAAAAATTATTATCCCTCAGTGATTCGGGCTCTGCCATATTGATGGCTTTCTAATTACCTTAGTTTGACTGCTTCATAATTAATATACTTCATATACCAAAAAAATGGATGGGTGATTTTTACACCCAGTTTAAATTATAATAATCTATAAGCTTTTTTCTAATGTGTGGAAATTAAGATCTCTGTTACATGGCTCTTTCGAGCTACGCAGTCCCCATGGAAATGTGTTTACTGTGTGATTGAACAGCATGCTCATCAAAGGTAGCTGTGAAAGAATCAATTATGTAGAGCAACATCAGGAGGCGATTGTTTTCCATTCTGCTTACTCAACCATGCTGGCACACCTGTCTCTAATTTTGAAACTATCAATGATTACTTCACAGTCTCAGAGCTCAAATAACATCATTAGTCAGGATTTCCTACCTTTTCAGGAAAAAAAAAAAAAAAAAAAAAAAACATGAAGAGATGAACATTTTTTTTTTTAACCATCTCTGGGGTTTGTATTTTCCAAATTTCTATTCCCCAAATGAGTTTATTTTCCTGTCAGTAGTAAGAATTCCCAATGACACACCATGTGACTTCTATGATAGATGAGTCGTATCTGAGAAACACCTTTACCTCATGAGCCATCCCCACTGGCCTAAAAAGTACTTTTCAGTGAATAGAGTCAAACTTTCGATAGAATGATGACTTCATTGATATGTTGAGACCTTGATAATGTACATTCTAATAAAGAAGAAGAAAAACATAGTCCATTATTAGGAGAAATCACCTTTTTATCTCTAAAGTATACTGAAGATTAATGTTAAAATACCCACTGTGACAGGCTCAAAGGAATTGTCTTAAAATATTGACCTTTGCCAAAATAAGAAGAGCTAATCTATGGGAAAAGATTTATTCATTTAAGCACAGGAAATTTTGATCAATCACTAAAAGGCAAAATTGTAGCACTGAAGTTGAAAACTGTTAACAATCAGACCTCATTTGCATGGCAGAGATGCTTACTGTGGTAACTGTCGGTCGGTTACTGCACTGTGCTGGTTTCTTCAGAGTGTCAGGTGTCCACTATAATTTGGTTGACGTTTCAACCACTGTATTTATTTTGTATTTTTGAAGCCAACGAGTCTTAAATCTTTATTTTATATGCATAGACACACACATGTCAAAAATGCTATTATTTTGCACTTTTAGTTCTTGTGGGTTTTTTTGTGTTTTCTATAAGCACATCATTTATATAAGAAGCAGAATATTAGCAGAATCTTAATTACATTAGCTACAAGTTAGAGACTATATAATTTTAATGGGCATACAAAATAACAAGTTTCCACATGCTGTTTTTGTGCATGCTTAGTTTAGATATACCTCCTCCTCTCTTCTCCCCGTCTCTTTGACCACTCCGCAGCTGTATTATTCTGTCCCGAGCACTTCCTTTTCTATGTTCATGAAGGTTAATATCTAGAATATGTAAATAAATGAAAAAAACCTAAAATGCAAAAATACCATTCGAGATATTGGCTAATAATAAAATAATTTTCAAAAAAGGAAATACAGTGCCTGATAAACACCTTTAAAATTGTTCAGCATCCTTGGATATTAAAGAAATTGAAATTAAATTTTCTCTAGTATTTCATCCCAACCCAGCCAGAATGGATATCAACAAGGAACCTTTATTTTTTATTTTATTTGGGAAATAATAGTTATACACATTCAGAGAACACAAGTTGAAGTTCTGTATACCTTCACAGTGCAAAATGATTCAGTCAAGCTAATGGACTTAGCCATTCCTTCACTTCCTTATCATTTATCATGACGAGGTTCTTGAAATTTAATTACTTTGAAATATAAAACTCATCGGCTATCTGTAGGTTTAGATTTCTCACCATACCTACTTTATTTAGGGTTCTGAAAAACCTTTACCTCCCTTCCAACCTCCAGACCTCAGATAGGAGATTAGTAGGAAAAGGGGCTGTAGACCTCTTTTCTCTACTTCCTGCTAATCAGGGTTTGATAGGTCTTTAGGAGATCACCAGACTCAGTGGTCAGGATACCAGCAGTCCAGTCCAAAGGCCAACAGCAAGCAGCAACATGAATCAACACAAGTGTTGTGTTAGCTTGCAGCAAAAAATAATAATAATAATAATAACATGACAAAATTGAGTCTTCAAAGAATCCAGAAATTTCCACTTCATAGTCCCTTTCTGTTTTTTGAAAAAGTTGCTTTTTTATTTAGCATTAACAATCTACACAATAAGAATAATTATACCACCCATAAAACTAGAACTTTATTATTACATCAAACAACAGTCACACAAAATAACATTAAATTTCCATCAGTATACAATAATTAAACAAAGTAGCTTTTAAATTTCCAGTTACACAAAATAACCTTAAATTTCTATCAATATAACAATTACACAAAATAACCTTAAATTTCTATCTATTGTAAATACACAATAACTTAAATTTACACAAAATAAATTTAAATTTCCATCAATAAACAATATAAAATAACCTTAAAGTTCTATCAATATACAATACAAAGTAATCTTAAATTTCTATTAATATACATGAATCCTTACCAAAGTAAAATAACACATTAAATGATCAAAAACATCCTCCCCAGCTTTTGGGAGTGGGGAAGTCACATAGTCAAATATATCTTTTGGGTGCCTTATGAAAATTTGAGATATTGGCCAAGTCCTGGGAAAGCTAGCTGTGTCTTTTTGTGCCTGTGTTGTCTGTCCAGTCTCTGTGTTGTCTGTCCAGTCTCTGTGTTGTCTGTCCAATCTCTGTATTGTCTGTCCTTTGGGTTATCCCTTTTGAAGATAATTTGCAGGCAAATTTTGGAAAAATCAGTAATTTAGGCGGTCTGTGAGAGTGAATCATCTGGGCTTTTGTATCATCACCATGATGTAAAATAAGGTGTATCTAAAAACTGACTCCTCCTCCTTGAAATTTTGTACTCTTTGATTGACAGGTCCCTATTTCTTCCCTCCTCAGCCCTCACATACCTTCTATGACCATGATGCTACTTCCAGTCTATCACTGCAGCTTTATTAGTTTCCACTTATACATGAGACAGAACTTTATTGCTCATGAAATCATGTATGTTGGTATGTTTAAATACCTTTAGAAAGAACATGTCAGACAAAAAAACAAAAACAACAACAACAACAACAACAAAAAACCCTCAAAGGGTTTGGTGAATCACTGGAAGTAGCTTTCCTCCTAAGCATTTGATTTCTTAAATCAGAAATAAATATAATCAGACCTTAATATTACACGATCTGAAATCAAACAATATGTGGCTTTCAATAGTATCTGTCTGTGTTGGTTGGGGAGATTTTTTGCAATCTTGGCATCCCAACCATTTATAGCCCTCAAATGAAGAAAATAATATGTAATCCCCCTAAGCGCATGCAATAAATCAATTTCTGAGTGTTGGCATACACGAGCCAGGGTGCAAATCTGTAAGGATGGACACAGTTGATGGTATCAAACATGTGTTCCCATTACCCCACATAATAGGCACTTACAAGGCAGATGGTTGCTTGTTGGTTGAAGAGCATTTTTAATAGGTCTCTGGTTCTCTCTGATTTTTCCTCAATGTCCCTGGGAACTCTCAGTGATGTACTTATTCCTGGAATGCTCTCAAATGAGGGAGAGAAGTTTTTAGAAGTAAAGATGTTTGCAGTGGTTTGTGCATGGACTGAATTGAACTTGCTAGCCCCATTTGTACTCCTAAAGCAAGGGAGGAATTTAAAACTATGTATCTTAAATAAAAATGTTCTATCGCATAAACAGCAAAGAACATGTAGGGACAGCAGAAATCTACAAACAGCATACAGAAAATTGGGGCAAATAGAAACCTGGATTTTGTTTACATGCTTACTGTTCTGTAGCAAACAGATCATTTGTGGCTTAAAGTTCTTCGCCTGGGGAAAAGGTGAATCAATAATGCCCTGCTCATTATACAGGCCGTGCAGTTGCATGTTCTGGGAACACGTTTTTTTAAACTCCATAGTGCTATAAAAATAATGGTGAGAAGCAAGCACAGACTAGACAAGAATACTGCTCAGTCCACCACAATCCACCTGGTTTTTTGCTCCTCTTTACAGACGAAATAGCACGAAAATAAAGAATGTTTAATTAAATGTAGATGACATAAAGTCTAAAAACAAAACTCCTCAAGTCTTGAGAGAGGAAATCAATCTAATGTTAACCTTTGCAAGCCCATATTTGTAAAATCCTCTTGTTGGAGCCTTAAGGGGAATCAGTTAACTTTCAGTTAGAGAGAAAATTTATCTGTGAAAGGTATTGAGTGAAAATTTCCTTATGTGCTTGAGGGGAAGGCCCCTACCTGTGTAGTCCATCAGGGAACCAACAGCAGCAGACCTCAGTGTGACTCTGGCCAGTTTCTGGAGGTGAAAAAGAGAGGAATTCAAAGGACATGTGTCAGACAGCTGGAAGTAAAGTCCCCTCCCCTAATCCACCCCAATCTTTCCCTCCAGGTAAAAGCAAATGCACACCCTCTTACAAGCATGTTTTACACATGAAATTCAAATGTATACTCATCTGGAAGATAGGTAGGAGGTATAAATAGATGGGCCAGAGTCTAATTATAAGAGCAAACAAAAATCTTTCTTTAATCTGTTGAATACTCAAAGAAATTGTGTGTGTGTGTATGTGTGTGTGATGGTGTGCATGTGGGGGAGGTATGTATATGTGTGTGATGGTGTGTGTATATCTATGTAATGGTATGTACTGGGGTGTGGGTGTGTGATTCTGTGTGTGTATGTTTGTGTATGTGTGCTATCTAGTCCATTGCTTGTGGTCATTCAATTTTTGATCATTATTTTAATTCAATATAAATCTGGAAATATTTCTATTTAAAAAAAAGAGTCATTTTCTTGTTAATTAACTAAATGTACTTCATTGTGTAGCTATGAAGCTCTGCAGCAAATTGGTATGGCCCTCTTTTGAAAAGAACCTTCATAGGCACTCCTGGGGTGAACTGGTAGTTATGAAAGTGCTGAGCACTCATTATTAGAATATTAATTACTGGAAGTTGATGACCAACCTAAAATGTGACTTCAGGGCATGTGTATCTCTTAATGCCATTAAAATCATTGCTCTTTGAAAATGATTACCACTCAAGACAAAACACATGAATTAACACTCATTAAACTTTTGTTTTAATTAAACTTTTGTCCAAAAGACACTGCAGAACATATTTTATTGGCAGTTTTGTATGTTTTTTTTCTCTATGTATAGTGGACTCCCAAAACAATAATAATGCAAATCTGTGTTTGAATACAAATAATCCCTACAGTGTTGGCTTTGATTATTAATGGAATTAATTATCTTCCTTTTAAGCACAGCTACAGCAGTTTGGAAACATGGTTAATAAAGAAGGACTCAAATTTTACAATAGCACACTTAATAATATTAATTAATTCCACCATGCAAAGAATACATGGGAAAGCACTGCAGTAATTATGTCCCCTTTTACATAAGAGGGTGCTCTTCTGTGAAAGCGCCTGTCACTTTCAAACAGGGCATGAGTATCTCAGAAGAGCTGTCTCTTCCCGGAAACTAGAAGGCTGGATTATTTACACAGTTTGAGTCCCAGAAACTAGAAGGCTGGATTATTTACACAGTTTGAGTGGTAGACCTGTGGCTAGCCTGTCACAAGTTCCCCCAGAAAAGAGAACATTCCTTTGATATTTCAATAGGTGCATCTTTACAGGAAGAATGTTTTGAAGCCGAGTCATTTCCATACTCTTTGATGCAGTCATCTGGTGAGCTCAGAGTGAAATAAAGCAGGGCTGCTAATCTGGCTGTAGAGAAAAGACAGACCCTATGTGGCACATGTCAGTATCCCATAACTCATAACCTAAGGGAGGCTCTCAGATGGTTTCCCTAAAAACCATACAGAGTCCATAGAGACCAGTTAAAAAATATAATACCTTTATAGGAAATGGGTATATACGTGAAAAGTGAAGCAGAGTGTTTTACCAGCTCTGCATTACTCTACCAAAACCACTGAAGTAACCATAAGTTTATTTACCTCACACTTAGGGAGATGGCAGCATCAGATCGAGTGCTTATGTTGCTTTGGGTCCGAGATGGGATTGTCTGGGTTGCAGGGGCTGAGAGAACAGGCCAGAAGAAAACCATGTAAACACTGAACCATGACTTGAAAGAGTACCAAGGGTGGCTGTCCCCGGTGAGACTTTAGAACCTTTCATTAGTTAGGCATTCCTGATGCACTTGTTCTCAATAACCTCACCATGGGGACCAAGTTTATAACTCATAGGCCTTTGGGGGAATTCAAGTACTAACCATCACAGCATGTAATCATCATAGATCCATCTATTCATCCTTTGGTGGGCTGTATTAAGAATGGGCTAAGGGAATACACACCACAACTATGTTAGTATTGGAGGAATTATCCCTAGTCTGAACTGCTTGAGGCCAGAGTTTATCTGACTTTATAGTATTCAGTATTTTTGTTAATACTTGCATAGAATTATTAGTTGAATATTCAAAATCTGAAGGGATTTTTAAAAATCCTAACTCTAAAATGATCCAAGTCCCCACCCACAAAATAAAATGTTACCATTATTTGCCCACTCAGCTTCAGATTTCAAGGCTTTTTTTTTTTCAATGCCAAATAGAATATAGGTAGAGCCTATATGCCCATACAGACATGTTAGCACATCTTCCCAGGAGACTCTTTCCCTGGAGAGACTGATGAATCAAGTCTGAAATACGCCATGATATGACTTGGTTATTGCCCCGTGGTAGCTGTTTGTCTTCTGCTGGCATCAATTTTTTAATGACTCCTGTACAGAACATGACTGTCTTTAGCCTAATTACCTGTGTCCTTCTTGTTATAACCTACATGTCTGAACACAACAGATTTCCAGAAATAGCATCTTCGGCGTCTCAGATTATTTAAGCTCACTTACTATGGGGAATACACAAATTCATCTTAAGCACAATACAAAATTAATATAATATTTGCCTGTGTATCACATAGAAATATATTTAAGAGTCTCAGCAGAGGTAGGTCTTATAACTCCATATTCTCTTCCGCAGAGAACCAGAATCTGAAACCCACCTTCTCTGGGTGCTTTTCTGTTGGCAAAATAATGAAACTTAATAAACCGGAACTACCAATCGGATAGTCACGAGAGCTGCGCTGGCAGCAGCAGCACATCCTGATTCTTTCTCGGTCTTTGCTTGATGGAACTTGTTCCCAGGAGAATACTATTCAAAGGCAAAATGCCTTCCTGGGAGTTCTGTGGTTCAAGTGGCAAGCTTTGAAGTTGCAACCCAACAGTCCAATTGTACACCAATTTAGATCAGCTCATGTTTGCATTAGACAAATTTCAGAAGCATCATTTGTGTTACTTAAAAAAAATAGGCATACTTAGTAAATAAGTTACATCGAAATGCAGATTTCATGTTCTAGGACATTTTATTTCTCATTTCCTCTCTCTTCTTAACGTTACTTAGAAAGTAAGCCATTGGTATTATGGGGCCATTTAGATCAGGAGGTCATCAAGTTTCAGGTTTTCTTTTATAACCTTACTGGAAAGAAAGGTGAAAGCTACAGGTCCTGTGCCCCTTTATCCATAGCTGAGCACATCACAGACACATGTGAGCTGAGCACATCACACTAACAAGAGTAGAATCATGCCAGGTTTTCATCATGTGCAAGATGAGACTACAAATATAAAATGTGCCTGGACTATGGAACAATACAAAAATTAAAGAAAAATATAAAAACATAGTGAAAAATTCCATGTTTCTCCTTCTCTAGTACCTGGGGAAAGATCTGACAGTTACAAGGTCTACTTTATTCTAATTTAAAGCCTTGCAAAACACTCCTGGTAATGAAAAACTCACTCGAACAATTTGTTAAAAATTATTTCTGGCTGTATTTCTTGTTGAGAAGGAGAGAATGATAGGGATATGGCTTGAAGGTAAAGACCTCATCTTGGTTATGGAAGGTCATCTCCAATATGGAAGAGTGAAGGAAAGGATAAAGTTGGAAGAAATATAAGTAAGGTAAAAAGCAAGTGAAATTTAGATTATTTACATCACATATATTTTAAAACACTAAAGAGAAATTCGATCTATTTTTATTGAAAACATAGCATTTATTACAAACTTAATTCTTTATTCTCTTACAGCATTTTCAACATTTTTCAGTGGGGTAAAGGTTGTTTCATGGAGGACGGTGAATGTGTAAACAAATGTAAAGACAAAGGCCCTGGGTGTTTGCCAAAGTTTTTGTCATGCTCCTGTAATGCAGACAACAGGCCTAACATAGAGTTAGTACTCAATAAAAATGGCTGATGTTTTCAAACTATAAAATAAAAGGAGAAAGGGGGAAGAAGAAAGAAACAGTAAAAAAGAAAAAAAAATGGAAGGATGGAAATAGGGGAACTGTGAACAAGCAAAATAAAAAGCTCAAACTTCTCTAAATACTCTTATCTTCCACTGTAATCAAGCTTGTTGCTTAAAAGCCACCTACAGTCCCAGTCAGTCACTTCCCCAGTTTTGCATGAGATAGGCCCATGCTCCCACTCTGTACAATGAAACCCAGCTCTCCCAGCCCCACTCCACACAGTCCTAGAGACCACACTGTCCCTTGCCATCCTGTGCCTCAGAGGATTTCTCAGCCCTCTCCTATGAATGAAACCATGCCATCTGCTTTATTATGGCACACTTGTTCACTTATCATTGTCCTTAGGCTTCTCCAGTTTTATTGTACACGTGAGGGTTTCTTTCTTCAATGGGCCTTTAGGTGACTTCTACCTCTTGGTGCTTATGAAGCACATTCCCTCTTATTTTAATTTAGTTGGAAATGGCCATTTTTTATTATAGTTTTTTTTCATTAATTAATTTATTGAATTTACTTCTCAGTCCAACCTTCCTCCCCTCCCTTTTCTTCTCCCAGTCCCTCCCTCTCACCTTCTATGCCCTTCTCCCTTTCTTCTCGGAGAAGGAGAGATGTCTCATGGATATCAACCCACCTGGGCAAATGAAGTACCACTGGGAGCTTCTTCTATTGAGAATAGACAAGGCAGTCGAGTTAGGGGAAAGGGATCCAAAGGCAGACAACAGAGTAAGAGACAGCTCCTAACCTGCCCACATTGTTGCCGTGTTCTCTGTCTCTTAGCTTTTAGAAAAGCTGGAGAAAATAGACATGAGCTGAGTGTTCACCGTATGGAACTTCCTTACCCAGTGCAACCATGTGGCTGACATTGAGAGTGTGCAAGGTGGAGTAGCACGGAGGCGTCACAATGATGGAACGCTGTCTCATTGCAGGACGAGGCCACGCCCACTGACAAACAGTGCAAGCCCGAGGCAGCCCAGGCCACCTACTCAACATCTACTGTTCCAGGCTCCCAGGAGGTACTGTACATCAATGGCAATGGGACCTACAGTTACCATAGTTACCGAGGGCTAGGAGGAGGACTGCTAAACCTGAATGACACTTCTAGTAGTGGTGAGTCTTTATAACAGATTGCATTTTGTGTGTTCATTTGGGGCTGTTAAATTTTCTAAACATAAAAGAAGAAAATGAATAGACTGTTGTAAAGTAGCCGGTGACAGTGGGGTGAAAACAAGGCTATTTGAAAACACAGCATTTGTGTCTTTGCATGAATGTCTCTCTCTGTTGTCACAGCCTCTTTGAGCAGTAGCAATGTTATGCAATTGAATGATTGTTGTTGTTGGTTTTTTTAATATTAGGAAAAAAAATGTTCAAGCAGAATAAGAGCAATTTTTTTTCCAAGTACTGGTTCACTCTGGCTCTTGTATAAGATTGATTTGTTGATGGTTTGTCAAAAATGATGCACTAGCTTCTTAATGTTCACAGAAGCTTGTGAGTTGGAGAATTTGAGGCAATGGAAAATTTATGAAATGTACATTGCTTTCACTAAAAACTCATGAAATGAAACAGCAGATGAAGCTGCCATGCCTCCCCAGGCAATAGGGTAGCATCAATAACGCTCTATCTGCAGAAAGCGATGCCTAGAGCCAACTTGTATTTGCTCATGTTTTAGGAATTTATATTTCAAAACATCTCAAATGAATTAGGGATTTAAATGCTTGCTACAGAATCATTTATATCTTAAGAGATGTATATATAAAGGTAAGTTTTTGTGTCTAGATTGTAAGAATTTTTTTTTAACTTTAGCGATTTTCTTTTCTTTTTTAAAAGTATGTATTTTTGTCTTTATTTTTAAATTTATTTATCTTAATTTTCATGGGTGTTTTGCCTGCATGTATGTATATGTGAGCGTGTCAGGTCCTGAAGTTACATACCGTTGTGAGCTGCCATGTTAATGCTGGGACTTGAGCTTGGGTCTTCTGGAAGAGCAGTCGGTGACCACTGAGCTATCTCTCCAGCCCCAGGAAAATCCTTCTTAATTATATGCCTAAAGTACAGGTATAAATAAATTATATTGTACATTCCCCTTTCTCTTTCTTTATATGAAAAAAAAAATCTTGTAAGTAAAAAGACAACTGGCAAATTGGAAAATTATTAGTTATTTATATTAGAGAAAGTAAATACAAACATCCTTTAAAATTAAATGGGTGAAGTACTTCTTCATACAACACGATGATAAAAACAAGAAGTGGAGCAAACCAGTTTGTACAGTGATGATGAACATTCACAAAGGTCTAGGTTCAAGTCTCAGTCTTCCCACCTCTTTGTCACAGTGTTCCCTAAGACATATGGCAGTGGTAGAAATGTGTTCAGGGCCGACTCCTCAGCTGTCAACCAAGATGGCCACCTCTACTCGACACAACCAGAATCATTGATCTTTGCTCCATCAGTCTTTTGTGTGGGACCATAGAGCAAGAAAATGTTTTTAATGAAGAGCCTAAAGACATGGATGACAGAAAAACAGCGCATTGGCTCTGCCCAGCCCACTGTGCTCCTAGTCTTCCCAAGTTCTGTCCTCTATTATGATGTTTATCTGCTAAGGGGTTGCCATTAGAAATATAGAGAGAAGTTGGTGGAAAAAAAATAATGTATACAAAGATAGAAAAGCAAGAAAACTCATACAGGATTCCAAAAATGTTGCTGTTGTTTTCAGAAGAGACCAATTTGAGTCTTAATATTTACCATAGAATAGCAACTGGAAAGCCTTTCTTACATTTCAACTGATTCTCAAAAGAGAAAGCAAAGTTGCCTTTCAAATAAAAACTAACAAACAAACAAAAAAACAAATAAAATAATTGAGTCAAGTCTGACCAGATCATACAACCAGTAAATTTTCTTTCATGTTCTTTTAACTGCTATCAGAAAAAAACAGCATTGTCTTGCTCTCCTGCCTCGGAGTCAAGCTGCCTGAGTTTTTTTCACCTGGCTTTTCCTCCCTAATGTCATTTTTTGTTTATCCTTAAAGTTGAGTACTTAGGAGTCCCAGGTGTGGTCATAAACCCTTAGAAAAGTCCTGAATTTATCCTGTGAAGGTATATAACACAGTGAATGTGCAAACACACACACACACACACACACACACACACACACACACACACACACA
>NW_026596069.1:13305847-13344705 GCF_907164565.1 Psammomys obesus
ACACACACACACACACACACACACACACACACACACACACACACACACTTTGGCTTCCACTCCTCAGTCGTTGATGTTCAAAAGCCATGTCAGAGTTCTAGAATAGAAGCCAAGTGTGCAGCTGCATAACTGGTGGGAATGCAACTTCTACAAATTCCTGGTTTTAGTGTAAATGTGGTAATATTACATTGAGAACTACTTTGTTTGGTATTCTCCTCCTCCTCCTCCTCCTCCTTCCCCTAAACGCCTTCACTTTCATGCAGTGATAGAGACCAAAAGGAGCTGTGGGACCCTTTAACAACAACTCTTTAACAGCAAGCTCTCTCTACCAGGATGGCACTGACTTTTAAGTGAAATCTCTTCCTGCCAACCTCTTATGTGAGCCAAGGCATCAGAGTAGAGGACAGGGACAGACCTAGTGAAGTCTGGGAACAGACTGGGCCTGAAAGATCCCCTCATTTCTCTTCTCCGCCATCAGTGCCTTGGACATCAATTTTCATGTTGTATACCGCCCCTCCACCTTTGGTTTTGAAGGCTATAAAATAAGAAGCAGGCATAGCCAATTAGTGGCTGGATTATGGGGGGAAATAACATGTAGATTTGAAACCATTTAGCTCCTATATCCTTAAACCTTTGCATGATAAGATAAAGGTCACTTGAGGTCATCACAAAGAAGAGCAGCTCCCAAGCCTGAGGAGACTACCTGTGTGTTGCTGAGAAAACACAGTGGGGTTAACCTACTATGGTTTGAAAAACTTGAAAAATGAGATGACTTTTTTTGAGCTGTGTCTCTGGACCTTGTGTAACAAAACAGCTAGAAAATAATCTTGACAAACAGTCCCTTTACACTGACACCAGAGAAATGTTCCTGTGTAGAAGGCCTTCAGCACCTGGTGGTGGCCAGGGGAATGATTAACTCTATGTTATGACTGGAATCAGAATAGCTTTTCACTCTTCAAGAATGTAGAGTTCTTTTAACACTGGTATTGTTTACACCTGCCTTGGTTTTGTTCAGTGTTGTTTGTTTGTTTGTTTGTTTGTTTGTTTGTTTTGAAGTAAAGAAACACTGCTAGATTGATTTGGTACAGGATTTCGTTTACCTGGGGACTCTCTCCATAAGTTGTGAACATGTAAATTATGTTGGCTTAATACTTTATTATCTATTGTTTCTTCTATAACATGTTTGGAGTTACAGAGAGAGAGATGCTGTATGAATATGCATAAATCTTGAGAGATAAAAAAGATGTAGCAGTAAATTAACATTGAATCAAATGCCAACGTAATAGGCTGTGGCTGGCGACTCTAGCAGTTGAAGCTTGAGAATTTTTGGTTTGGGGTTATGTGGGTCTGTGAAATGTGGAGAGCAGTGGGAACTTTGAGAGGACCCAGCACCTACTTCAGGGGGCTTACAACCACCTGTCATGGCAGCTCCAGGAGACCCAGTGCTCTTTTCTGGACTCTGTGGAAGACCTCACCCCCAACAGAAATAAGGACAGTCTTTGTTTTGTTTAAATGTCAACACTTTCAACCCTACCTTCTTCTACTGCTTAGCTCATTGAACGCTTACGTGTTTCAGGTATAATCTCCTCAATAGAGGAGAAATCAGAACCTCCATCTTTTGCATGATTCCATTCCTCTGAATAAAGTCAGTTCTATTTTAAGGGCCTCGTTAAGTGCTTAGTTGAAACTGATATTAATCAGAGTTTGTAATGACAAAATTAAAGAGGTACAGACACAGTCATTTATGTATTTTGGATGCTTGGGATGAGTGGTTTATCTGATACAAAAGCAAAGAAGGCTGGAGATGCAAGTGGCCAATCATGGGTTGAGCATACATTATTCCCTTGGTTTGATCCAGCACAAAAAACAAACAAACAAAAAACAACAGCAACAAAAATACAAGAAGTAAAAAGAGAACTAATAGACTAGGATCAGATGGAAGGGGTGGAGGACTTCCGCTATCAGTGGACTGGTGGAGGGGCATGGAGGAGATGAGGGAGGGTGGGATTGGAAGGAGATGAGGGAGGGGGCTACAGCTGGGATACAAAGTGAATAAACATAAACTGTAATTAATAAAATAACAAATAATTTTTTTTAAAAAGAAATTAAAACAAAAAGAATGAGTCAAAAGAAAAACAAAAGACAGGAAGAGCCCAACTGATTCATCGGCGTGTAGGTCTACAATGGTTGCAGTAGCCTTTTACAAATTCCTGTTTCATTTTGAGTATAATAGCAATTGGGAGATCTGGCCTACATTGGAGCCTTCACAGCAAGGAAAGAGTCTGTCTGGGAGCAGTGCCAGAGTGCCCTTCAAATCCTTCAGTAGCCAACCCACCATTTGTTAAGAGCTGGCAACGGCCTGCACCCAACACTCCAAATCTTCAAATTGGAGTATTATCAAAATGACAGCAGTTACAATTTGTATAGAGAATGTACTCAGATTAACCAAATGAAAGGAGCAAGAAGAAGCCAGTCATTTGTCATTATCCCTTCCACTGACGTGGTGGGATGTTCTGTCAGGGAGCCCATATCGCACCGTCTACAGAAAGCTATTGAGGCTCGCTGCAGTGCCCTGTTTGACCCCTTAAGTTGAAATGATGTGCAAAAGGCATCATTTGTTGTTGGCTGTTTCCTGTCCACACTCTCCATGGGGAGCAGACTTTTCGTACTCTTTTTTTTTTTTTTTTCAACTCTGATATAAAGTAGGCTGAGGTACAGGCCAAAATCTAGCAGGACGAAATGGTGGTGATAATGAGACTTAATAACTAACATCTGAATGGTGATTTCTAATCTGCCTGAGTCTCTGCATTCATCATCTTATTTTGTCATGACATGAATATGTGGGATTTCTGCTTTAAATATTTCTTTGATGAAAGCCTGACTTTGAGTTTAGAACAGGCCTAACTAGAGCTGGTCACAGCAGCCATACAAGACTGAAGGTCCATTTCTCCATACACACCTTTTTTTCTCTTTTTTTTTTCACTAACTTATTTAATCACTTTACAGCCTAATCACAGCCCTCACTCTCCTCTCCACCCAGACCCACCCTCACACCCCCTCTCTCATCCCTCCTCCTACCCCACCCTGGCATATCAAATCTTAGCAGGGCTAAGCTCATCCTCTCCTTCTGAGGCCAAACAAGGCAGTCCAGCCAGGGGAAAGAGATCCAAAGGCAGGTAACAGAGTCAGAGACAGCCTCTTCTCCCATTGTTAGGGGACCCACATGTTGGTCCTGCTACATATCTGCTACATATGTGTAGGGGTCCCAGGCCCAGCCCACTCATGCTCTTTGGTTGGTGCTTCAGTATCTGTGAGTCCCCATGGTCCGAAGGTATTTGACTCTATAGGTCTTCTTGATCCCTCCAGCTCTCGCAATCCTTCCTCCCACTCCTCCACAAGACTCCTCCAGCTCAGCTGTGGCTGTGGTCTCAGCATCTGTTTCTATCAGCTGCTGGACAAAGCCTCTCAGAAAATAGTTATGCTAGGCTCCTGCTTGCATTCATAGCAGAGTATCATTAACAGTGTCAGGGGGTGGCTCTCTCCCATGGGGTACGTTTCAACCTGGTTGGCCTTTCCCTCAATCTCTGCTCCATCTTCATTGCTGCCTTTTGAGTAACCCATCAACCCCCACAGTTGTTCTTATTGGACATATTCAAAGGACCCTTTATATTCATCTACCTCCTCCACAATTCATTAACTGTTTCCCCTCAGTCCACTAAAGCAAGCTCTCCCCTACCAGGCTGTATAAATCGCTAGGTTAATTTGTCACTAATTCAGCAAGTGTCAAATGTAAGAAGTCTTTTACCCTTTATTTTTCTTGATTTCATGGGCATATTTGAAGACCCTGATGATCAGAACTTTGATATGTTCACTTCCTTGACACCTGTGACAGAACATTCATATCACCTTGTGTCCTCATAGCATTCTTTGTCTCCTGCCTGTCCAAAACTTGCTTTTTAGTCCTCCACTTAAATGTTTTTTTTTTCATGCTGCAATATAATTTCCCCTCTCTCTCCCTCTATTTTGCCTTTAAGTGTCTTGTTCTGCACACTGCTCAGGGTTAAGCTCATTAACTGTTGCTATTTCTTCTGCAAATGTCTACATTCTAATCTTTCCCTCTGAGCCTCAGATTTTATATCTAATTTTTTACTAGATCATATGGTCTAGCCATCCCAAGAGAACTTAAGTTAATAATGCAAAATGACTTCTTCCTTTCCACTTATACAACACTGCCTATCTGATCTTAAGTACAAAAATCCTCCTCTGTACCTGACTTGTGCCTCCTGCTAGGTTCCTTGAAACACCTGTGCTACTTCTCCCAATCACGTCTCAGCTAGGTTTTCTTCCTGTATGCTCCCACAATGTACTATAAAGATTTACTGTACCTTTACCCATTTACTTTACACATTTACCACAAAGAATAAACATGGCCTGAAGACACTAAAGATGACTTGTTCCAGGCTTCCTAATGACCAGTGTCAGTAAATATAGTGGTTCATATTTGGACTCAGTGGACACTAAATAGATCCACAAATCGGGAATGCCTATGTAAAAAGATTTCACCAGAGAAACACTGAGACTCTTTGGACATTGTCATTCATCCCAGTTAAGCATAGGACTGGTAGAAGTTGAGGGCATCTTTTGTCTTATTCTTTTCTTTTTGTATGTCTATGTATGAGCTGTATCTGTGTTGGTGTATGTTGGTACAGATGTTTAAGTGGACATGGAGAACAAACAACAAACTAGGGTGTCATGCTTTTGTTTCAGTGTTAGTTATTTTTCAGTTGCTGTGGTAAAACACCGTGACAGAGGCAATTCACAGGAGAAGGTTTTATTTGGATTTATAGTTCCAGGAGGATAAAAGTCCGTCACTCCTGAGATGGGGAAGCATGGTGGCAGACAGACATGGTGGCTGGAGCAGGAATTTGAAACAGTATGTCTTAAAACTGCAGGTGGGAAGCAGGCAGAGTGAACCAGGAATGGTGCAAAGCTCTTGGAACCGCAAACTGATCTCAGGAACACACTGCCTCCAGCTAGATTATACCTACTAAGTCCACGCAATAATGTCACCAACTGTGGACAAAATCTTCAAACGCCCAAGAATATGGGGACATCTCATTCAAACAGCCACAGCTTCTATCTACCTTTATTTATTTCTTTTAAATCAGAGTTCTCACAATTACCTGCAGCTCACCAAAAAAAAAAAAAAAAAAAAAAAAGTAGGGTGGGCATGGAGACTAGTAAACCCCAGGGACTCAGTTGTATCTACCATCCAAGTGCTGGGGTTATATCCACATTCTACCACACCTGATGCTCTTCACGTAAATTCTGGGGCTGTAACATAGAACCTGCTGCTGTAAGGCAAGCATTTTTACTGACTGAGCCACGCCTACTGCTCTGAAGATATCCTATTAATGTCTGAACTCTTTTTCTTCATACCTTGAAGATTACAATATTGAAAGAACAGAAATATTTTAATTCAAGTATTTCCCAAAAATATTTCAAAATGCATGAATTCTGCCTTTAAATATGCTTGGCTTTTAAGTCTACAGTTCAGAGGAAAATGATAACAGTAACCATCCAGGGACTAGGGATGCTCACTTGGCTTTATCTTATATTCTTAATAAATCATGATAGTTTGGCAATCCTATGTAAAGAAGTCATGCTAACACATGGGGAGGAGCCTTCCCCTCCTGCTCCACACCAGCTGAATGTTCCTACTGTGTAAGAATTGCATAAAGTCTATCACAGAAAGCTCGATAGATAATGATGTTATAGAGTGGTGTCTGAAAGTGATTCACAGAAGCTGTGTAATCCCCTACAGTGAATCAGTAGGCCCTTTGCATAATGGGAAGATGTTCAGGATAACCTATTATGTGAAAAAGGTGGCTTATGCGATCAAATTGGCGTCTATGTAATTGGGAGTCTGCAGTTATTATAACTCAGATTCTTCTGGTTGGGTTGTCAAAGCATAGTGATTTTTTTTTCAAAGCAAGAGAGGTAGTTCAGTGGGTAAAGAGTATGCTGGGTAAGCATGAAGTTCCAAGTGTGAAGACCCAGCACTCACATAAAACACCAGAAAACCTAGTCCCAGCACCAGAGAAGCAGAGATAAGGGGAATCTGGCCCAAGCTGCTCTGTAACTTAATCAGAAACCGTGAGCCTCAGGTTCAGTGAGGGACTTCACCTCAGAAACATACAGTATGACAAAGATATTCAGTGTCAGCCTCTTATGCATGAAGACACACGATATACAGGTGGACACCTACCTGCATATACACACACACAAACATAACGTATTCTAGTTAGATTTTTTCGACTAGATTCAACTTGTTGCTCGTGTATTTACACAATACACGCATATTATTTTTCAGTTATTGTATTTATGAGTATTTGCACTGCATGTATGTTTGCATAACGCAAATATGCCTGGTGCCTATGGAGACCAGAAGTGGATCATCTGGGCCTGACTGGACTTACAAAAGGTTGTGAGTCACTAAGTGGGTGCTGGCAACCACACCCTGGTCCTCTGGAAGAGCAGCTGAGGCTTTTAACTACTGAGACATCTCTCTAGCCTCCCCATGCATCTGCATTACTTCTTTACAGATGACTGCACGAAACAGTCCTGGTCTTTCTGTCTACATTGCCCAGGCGCTGGAACACAGTTGTGTCCATCACCCCAGTCAAATGTCTGCATTGAGTAAAATCACTTCTCTAGTATGTCCCTTTATTGTTTAATCAGGGCATTTTCCTGCTACAAACTACTCATGTTGTATCCTTATTATATTTTCTTTCTCTCAGTTTTATCTGTCTCCGTGGAATCCAATATGACAGTTACTTACCATAGGTTGACTATTACACTGACATGAACTGACTGAAATAAATTTCAGATTTTGGAACTTTTAACATAGCAGGCTCCATTTAAACTGTCCAGTAGCCAAAGCTGATGTGAAGGAGGGTAGAGCATGGCACCAAGGGCGTTGCCACTGTCGCAGGGATCTGTCTTAAAAGTGCTGAGTCACCACTCAGATTGACACTGGGCGGTTATGGTGCTGCGGAAATCTTTTCCTGCATCAATCACAGCAGACACTCTGTCTCTGATGACTTGTGCAGCATTCTTTTCTCAATGAAGTAAGTTTGGTCGACAAGGAAACTTCGAGCCTGATTCTTTAAAAGCTCCATTTTTGGAGCCTGGGGAGATGGCTCAGTGGGTAAGGTAGAAGCACAGGTACAAGCACAGGAATATGAGTTTGGATCTCCAGAACCCTCTGGTGTGCACCTAGAACCCCAGCTCTGGGTGAAGAGTGTGCAGAGACAGGAAGATCACAGAAACTCATTGGTCAATCATGCTTGCCAAATCTCTTTTGTAGTTAAAGACTCTGTCTCAAAAAATATGGAGATCAGCCAAAGGAAAAACTTACATACACAGTTATGGTTGAGCGTAAGCGCCTGTGCAATGCGCCCACCATAATGTACACACTCCGCTCCATACACACAGGCAAAATGAAAGGAAGAGAGAAATTTGTGGTTCTAGTTCAAGCTGCTTGACTTTTAAACAACTTCCATGCATCCAGAAGTTCTGAGTAAATGCCCATCAGTAGCTCCAAGAGGAGATAATTCCTAATGTGGCATACATGTTAAAAACCTTTCTCATAAACTGGAGTTACCTCAAAATTAGAAAACTACGAACGACTCAAATGTTAGGACAATTCATCTGTGCCACGATTTGAGGCGCTGTTTAGCTGAAGGAAGGCTGACTGGGTATTGGAAACCCAAGGACACTATTGACAGGTTAGTCCATTCTCTTTCCACCTTTCCCATGGGGAGCAAGGGGATCACCTGGAATTCAATAGAGTCCCTGAATTATTTAGACAGTCTGGCATTGAGACGGCTGGGGTTTGGGAGAGATGATGCTGATCTATAAATTTTAATGACTGAACATGATGTTAGTGATTTGCCAGAAGATCGAAGGAATTATATAAATTATCTGCAGAGTTCGTGAAGCTTCTTTCAAACGACCACTGAGCTGTCACAGCTTTTACTGGGTTTCCTGTAGGCTGAGGACCCCGGTACAGGCTTTGGCAGGGGAGGTGAGTGACCCGGGCCTTCTGTGGGCTATGCAGCATGTGTAATTGGGTTTACAGTTCAACATCCGGCAGCTCTTCACTCAGAGCTTCATCTCTACCACTGTGCAGAAAGATGGATTTTGTGTGCTTTTAATGTCCCCTTGAGGATTCTGTGCTGTGTAGTGCAGGAGAGGGTTGAAGGAAGACCCCCTTGGTGCTCTGTGGCTGCTTTCTTGAGCCTGCTGGTAAATATGAGGACCCTTTGGGTGACATTAAGCCTGCTGTGGGCTTTTTTTTTTTTTTTTTTTTTTTTTTTTTTTGCAAAGTGCCCTTTGAATGTTGTCATATTCTCTGGGGATCTATTTCTACAAACTAGTTCAATTTCACCTCTCTCTAGCTTCTGGCACTCCATAAGAAGCTTGAGGATGAGGGAGTGGGGGTCAGAGGTCACGGGGCAGTTTAGCATGTTCTCCTGCTCCAGTGTGTCAGTACTGTTGCCTTCTGTATGGACCGTCATCCTTCAGTCCTAGTGTGGCTATGGGAAGACCTCCCAGCAGAGGCTGCAGCCCACTAACTTCCTGTCACTAGAGCTCTGTGTCTTCTTGAATCCCTCCGAGATGGCTGAGCACCAATGCCTTACCTTCTGTTAAACTGTTAATTACGGTGCTGGTGTTATATTTTGGCTATTTCAAGTCACATGGTAGTTTTCAGTGACATTTGGCTCTTGACTGACATATAGATTGCTTTCCTGAACGGCCTCTGTGCCCAGTGACCAGACTGGTAGAAACATGCACCTATACTCGAATCATCCTAGTCCATGAAGTTTGCTTTCCTACGTGCGTGGGCCACTCACTCAGACTCAATTGATCACAAAAGTAAATGTGTGGACAGATGGCTCAGGGGCACAGAATACTTGCTGCTTCTGCAGAGGACCGGGTCCAATTACTAGCACCTACATGATGGTTCACAAGTATTTGTAATCCCGGTTCCAGGATCCAATGCCTTCTCGTGACCTCCATGGGCATTGGGCATATACATGCATACAAAGCATTCACATACATAAAATAATGAAAATTTTTAAAATGTCTAGCAGTGTAGTAGTCTGTATTCTTCTTTAATTGTCTTGTACCTAAATAACATGAAGAGAAAGCTTATGGAAGCAACCCTAAGACTATGTTCTACTATATAATGATCACAAGGATGGTTACATATTATAAAACATTTGTTCTAAAAAAAAGTATTCATGAACAAAGTTTGTCCAAAAGGGTGAGGAAGCTCATCCTATGTTTATGTTCCAAGCAAGCTTACATTGTTCCTTTGTAATAGTCTCCTCCTCTGTGACCTACATCTCTTCCAAAGCTCTGTTCCGCTATGCTTTGCTCCCATGATTTTTCCATTTCTTTTAAAATATTAATTGGCTTTCTAAGCCATTTAATAACAAAGGTGAAAAACTGAAGAAAGGGCACTAACCGTAAAGGAAATCTGTCAACTCTATCTCCAGCTTTTCCTAAGCTTTGTATAGGCTCGTAAAAACAATTCTTCCTCACTTTCAGATCTCTTGATATTTGATGACGGGAAGTGAATATTTGATAAGCAGTCGTGGAGAGAAGGCAAGCATATACACTCCAGCTCCAGGAACCTCTATTTAAAATTTTATGGGCCTTAAATCTTTATAGTTTACTTCTGAGCCATACTGACAAATGGGATAAAAGTAGCTTCTCAGGGCTGGAAAAACGTCTAAGTGTGCAGTGCACCTGAAATTCCAGCATCCCTACAACAAGATGGAGACAGGAGAATCCCAGGAAGGTGATGGAAAAGCTAGCCTGGAACACACAGCATCAACAGGAGACCCTGTCTCAAACAAGACAGAAGGCAAGCGCCCACACCCGATGTTGTCCTCTGACCATGACACACACACACACAAAGCGAGAAACTTTTTCTGGCATAAATACCCTATTCTGCATGAATCCTGTTCCTTTCATAGGTCTTGATAATTGTAGGTTCAACACGAATGTTCTTTTTGAGTGTGCGGGAAGAGCCAGGCGTGCTGACCTTAATTTCAGTGTGATGACTCACTTAAGGATAGTCTTGCTCACTAGATTCCTGTTCTTTCTTTCCCTCATGAAGTTAATGTTTGTTTTTCTCTTCTAATCCTTAAATCGTTTGAATTTGGAAACAACAAAAATATTCCAGAAGTAGCCCTATTTTATGTCCATTTCCAAGGCAACCAGTGTTACCGTGACCGAGGCGACACTTGCTACGAATCATCTCAGCCTCGTCTTAAAATATTTGCTTACACTTTCCAAGTCTTCCTTAACAAAAAATAAAGTACACGATGATTGCTGAAGGTTGTCAGAATATGAAGGTGACACTAAAAGTCCCATGTTATGTTGTCCTATACCATGGATATGAAACTTATGGGATCCTATGAGTATGTTAGACTATGTGAAATGACCTCTATGACTGTCACCTCCTGATATTGCATTTTGATGATGACTTAAATCACTTCAATAAAAATGATGTGTCATACATAACTATACATTATTGATAGTGATGTGAATATTGGAACCATGTTAAAAGCATGTAATTTTGTGTTTTAGAACAACACACAGGTCAGGTGTGGTGGCTCATGCCTTTAATCCCAGCACTCAGGAGGCAGAGCCAGAGGAGCTCTATAAACTTGAGGCCAGCCTAGTCAAAATGTCAGTTCTGAGACAGCCAGGGCTACACAGAGAAACACTGTCTCAAACAAACAAACAAACAAACAAAACAAACAAGCAAACACAAACCAGCTAGTAAGGGTTGGAGAGATGTTTCAGTCCGTAAGAGTTCAAATTGCCCTGACAGAGTACTGGTTCTTGGTTCTCAGTACTCACCTCAGGGGGATCACAATTATCTGTAACTCCAGTGTCAGGGAATCACATCCGCTTCTGGTCTCCACAAGTGCCTGAACTTAGGTGTCCATAGCCACACACACATGCATATACATGCAATTAAAAATTAAACAACAAAATCAGGCAGTAATTCAAATGTACAACTCTACCACACCTTGAGGAACTTTTACTGAAAATGTTTTCCAATATAGTGGTGACCAAACTAAGAATCAATGTTGAACTTTTAATATTACTACAATATTGTAATGTAGTTATTAATTATCAATTTGTCAGTTACTAATAATTTCAATTCTAGAAGAATATATTCACAATAATTATCATATATGTCACCTGGTTATTCTCTAGTGTTTCTATGTTGGTTACAGTTTCCTTAAGTTTTTAAAGCACTGTAGAACTAACTATCAAATCTAATCACTAGGGGATGAATGTGTGTGTTTGGTATATAGCAATCTTCCTAATACTGAGACCTTCAGTACATTTCTTCTTGGTGTGGTGACACCTAATCATAAAATTATCTCATTCCTACTTCATAACTGTAATTTTGTTACTACTGTGAATCATAATGTAAAGATCTAATATGTAAGATATCTGATAGTCTACCCCTGTGAGGGTCATGACCCACAGGTTTCGTACTACCCGTATACAAAAAGTCAAAACTATTCATATTTTTATTAAACATACAGAAGGAATACAACCCCTTTGATAATTATCTCAAAGTAATTATCTCAAGATAAGTATCTCAAAATTGTAAAGGTGACTGAGACTACCAGTCCTTTAGAGGTGAACTCTTCAATAAACTTTGAAATGTAACTATTAATATATTTATATCCATTTGACTTAGTCATGGGGTGTACAGACATTTTAGTATTTATGGGGCGGGAAACGTCCAACCAGCTGAAGACCTCACTCAAACAGAGCCAAATGATTGAAAAGAGAGACCTTCTCCTGCCCGCGACTGACTAAACTCCAGTGCTGGAGCTCTCTGTCCTCAGAACTCAGACTGAAACCTTTGCTCTCACAGGGCCTGCGCCTGCACATCTGCAGCTAAGCGGTACAGGATCAGCCCTGCTACAGGTCGGGCCACAGCTTCACCACCGTCTTTACTTGAGGATCCAGACCGCTGGCTGGCAGATCTTGAGGGTTCCTAGCCTCCAAATTGCATGTAACAATCAACGCTCTACTAGTCATATATGCACACGTAGAGGAGCACACAGCATGCACATATACATACGCACACAAACACACCACACGCACGTGTGTATGTATAACTTGTATTTATGAAGATCTATAACACAGTGAACCATACCAACTTAAATATATCCCTAAGCTTTAATAATGTTAATATAAATACTCTTAATTCTACATTATAACTAAAAATTTGAGTAAAAGTTATATTCTTGTTAAGAACCTAAACTCATATGGCTGTAGAAAGGGCTCGGTTGGTATAGCATTTGTCATGCACGCATGAGGACCTAACTCTAACTCCCCACACCCACATTAAAAATAACATAGGAGTAGTGGCATGCACTTACAGTGGATGAGCTGGGGAGGTGGAGAGAAGAGGATTATTAGCTAGTCAGCCTAGTCTAAATAAGCCCAAGGCCAGAGAGAAACTCTCAAAACACAGGCAGACAGCTTCTGAGGAAGGATACTCAAGGTTCTTCTCCAGGTTACACACACTCACACACACACACACACACACACACACACACACACACACACACACACAAACACTCTCACATATAACCTCACTTATTAGGCCACTTAATACAAATAATTTAATTCTATTTTTCTTGCTTTATCAGGACAAATAAAGAACAGTGTTTTTAATATATTTATTATTATTACTATTATTTACAATTTATTCATTTTGTATACCACTTGTAGCCCCCTCCCTCATCTCCTCCTGGTCCTTCACTCCTCCCTCTTCCTCCCCTATCCCTCTTCCCTAGTCCTTCTCCCCTACAGTCTGACCCTAGCCTAAAAGGTCCCATCAGCACTTTGTGGATCCTCTGCCTCTGTGGACTGGCTAGGTCGCCTCACCAGGGAGAAGTGATCAAGGAGCAGGCAACCAAGTTCATGTCAGAGACTGTCTCTTCTCCTCTTACTAGGGAACCCTCATGGAGACTGAGCCTATATCTGAGCAGGGGGTCTAGATCCTCTCTATGCATGGTCTTTGGTTGATGCATCAGTCTCTGTAGGACCCCCTGGGTCCTGGGTTTTTTTGTTTGTTCCTTTTGTTTGGCTTTGTTGGTCTCCTTGTGTGGCCCTTATACTAAAATCTAGAGAACTAAAGAGGCTAAACCACAAGGAGGACCCCAGAGAAGAGGCTTAATTCTTATTCAAAAGGGAAAATAGGATAGACACTGGAAGTAGTAGAAGAGAGGAAAAAGGACTGGAGCCTATCACAGATGTCCTCTAAAGGACTCTACCCAGCAGGAGATTGAATCAAAGCAATGCAGAGACTTACAGCCAAACTTTGGACAGGGCACAGGTAGTCTTATGGAAGAAGGGGATATAAAAGGATCAAGACTGACAAAAATAGTGTTTAAATAGAACAAACAAAGGAAACAATGTCTGTTGATGGTTTACTGCTGAATCTCAGAGAATGTGAATAATTTGGTCAAGATCACATAGTAGGAAAGCTGACATAGGAGGACTCAAACCCATGTCTTCATTTGCTGACTTGAATGCTGTATGCTCAGCATTTATGTGCATTAAATGATATTTCAGTGTTTTGAGGTTAATTACATAGTGGGTCCAAAATAATCAGATGGATTTGCTACTTACTTAAGTTCACAGTGCTGTAACACAGGTAGAGCATACATTTTATTTAACTTTTTTTCTTCTTTTAAACTAATTATTTAATTTTTTTAATTTTTTATTAATTACACTTTATTCATTTTGTATCCCCCCATAAGCCCCTCCTTCCTCCTCTCCCGATCCCACCCTCCCTCCCCTTTCTGCATGCATGCCACTCCCCAAGTCCACTGATAGGGGAGGTTCTCCTCTCCTTTCTCATCTTAGTCTATCAGTTCTCATCAAAAGTGGCTGCATTGTCCTCTACTGTGGCCTGATAAGGCTGCTCCCCCCTCAGGGGGAGGTGATCAAAGAGCAGGCCAATCAGATTATGTCAGAGGCAGGCCCTCTTCCCATTACTATGTAACCCACTTGGACACTGAACTACCATGGGCTACATCTGTGAAGGGGTTCTAGGTTATCTCCACGAATAGTCCTGTGTTCAAATTATCTTGTTCTGTTGCTCTCCTTGTGGAGTTCCCGTCCCCTCCAGCTCTTACTATTTCCCACTTCTTATATAAAATTCCATTCACTCTGCCCATCAATTGGCCATCAGGCTCAGCATCTGCTTTGACAGTCTATACTGCAGAGGCTTTCAGAGGCCCTCTGTGGTAGGTTCCAAGGTTGTTTCCTGTTTTCTTCTGGCTTTCAGAGGCCCTCTGTAGCAGGTCCCGAGGTTGTTTCTTATTTTCTTTTTCTTCTGATGTCCATCCTCTTTGCCTTTCAGGATAGGGATTGAACAATTTAGTTAGGGTCCTCTCTTTTGCTTAGTTTGTTTAGATGTACAGATTTTAGTGTGGTACATCTATACAATGGAGTATTACTCAGCAATGAAAAATAAGGAAATCATGAAATTTGCAGGTAAATGGTGGGACCTGGAAAGGATCATCCTGAGTGAGTTGTCCCAGAAGCAAAAAGACACGCATGGTATATACTCACTCATATAAACATACAACATAGAATAAACCCATTTTATTTAATTTTACACTCAGCATTTTGTTAATTATTTGATAATTTCATAAAATATGCTTTGATCATTTTGACCCCCCATCCCTCTCTCTAATTTCTCCCAGACCTACCCCCTATTTCTTCACTCCTTCTAACTTCTTGTCTTCCCTTTTTTTTCTAAAAAGTAAAATCACCCATGTCCTGTTTTTGCTGCCCACCTCCCTCGTGTGTGGGAGGCTTTTTTTTCTATTTTTAATTGAATTTTTATTTAAGTTTAATTTTTTTTTACTTAAAAATTTTGAGAATGTCACATGTGAGTCTTGTATTTATAGAGTTCCCACCTCTTCCTTTTCCTTTTTTCAGTCCTGTGTCCCTCTCTACTCATTCTCAAATCCAAGACCTCTTCTTTAATTATTACTGTTATGGGCTGACATATGCAAACACACATGTGTATGTGACCTGCTAAGTCTATTTACCATTGCTTGTATGCACACCTATTCAGCGTTGGCCATTTAAGATAAGATTATCAGGGGTCTTGTCCCTGGAGAATCAGTTCTATCCCTCTATAGCAACTGGTCACCTATAATTTCTTCCTTCCTTCCTTCCTTCCTTCCTTCCTTCCTTCCTTCCTTCCTTCTTTCCTTCCTTTCCTTCTTTCCTTCCTTCCTTCCTTCCTTTTCTTTCTTTCCTTCTTTCTTTCTTTCTTTCTTTCTTTCTTTCTTTCTTTCTTTCTTTCTTTCTTTCTTCCTTTCATCTAGAGATGGGACATTGTGAAATTGTCCCCACCTACACTGGCATGCCAGCTGGTATTGACATTATTTGATCTTGTGTAGCTGACCATATTGTGGAGATTTTGAGCACAACTTCCCATGTCCTGTCTATAGACACAGTCTAGAAAAGGACATCCGGGTTCTCTGATTTTATAAAGTTTGTCTCTCTTGTGCAATGTTCTAAACCTTAGGTTGTGTTGTAGTTGTATCAGCTGGGGTCCTGGTTATAGGTTATTACTTTTAAAAGATGAATTTACATACAAAACTGAAGTACAAATGGATCAAGACAATGGAGAAAAATGTTAAACTGTCAGTTAAGAGTCTATCTATCTGTATGTAGTAAAAATAAACAATCTGATTTTGAGCAAAAGACTTGGGGCATTAATGACTCAGTTTGCAATAATGAAGAGAACTGGTTAATAAAGTAATAATTCTCTGATTCCATGTCCCCCAGCAATACACGGGTAAATTAATAAATGAAAACTTAACAAAATCACAAAAGGGAAAAGACACCTATGATTATAGCCAAAGAGTATAAAACATTTCTCTCATAAACTAAGAGACAGAAGAGAAAAACATGGGTGAGAAGTAAATTAAAATTTAATGGTTATATGAAACATACCTCCAACTTTCTAATAATGCATATTCATTCTAATATTGGCCACCTAAATAAATAACAACCACTAAGGAGCTCTGGAATGCTGGTAGCATTGCTTTCAGAAGTTATCAGTTATCCATTGATAACTAGTAAATAATAAATTTGTGCAATGGAGCAGGGCTAGTATTTCCTGCTTATAAACAATAAAAAGTTGATAAACTAAATGCTTTAGAGATGTTTTGTTTTGTTAAATTCATTACATCCTGTGTGTGTGGATGTCAATAGTAGTGCACAGTCATAGGGATGAACCAGCACAGAAAACTTGTAGCTTAGCAGTGACATGTTTGTGTGTGCAAAGGTAACAAGGGGTCAGTTGTGCTAGCTAGTTATTTTAAATTTCTTTTTGTTTATTTTGTAGTTATAATTTAATTATAATATTTTTATTATTATAATTTATTACAATGTATTCAATTTGTATACCTTCTATGGCCCCCTCCCTCATCTCCTCCCTCCCCCTTCTCTCCCTTTGCCCCTCCCCCAGTCCACTGACAGGGGAAGGTCTCCTCGCCTTCTATTTGATCCTAGCCTATCAGGTCTCATCAGGACTGGCTGTATAGTCTTCCTCTATGGCCTGGCAATGCTGCAACCCCCATATCAGATAGCCTGTCACTGAGTTCATGTCAGAGAAAGACCCTGCTCTACTTACTAGGGAACCCACTTGGAGACTGAGTCTATGGACTACATCTGGACCAGGATTTTAGGTCCTCTCCATGCATTGTCCTTGGTTGGAGTATCAGTCTCTGCAGGACCCTGAGGGCTCAGTTTTTTCTTTTTCTTTTCTTTTCTTTTTTTTTTTTTTTTTTTTTTTGGCTCTGTTGGTCTCCTTTTAGAGCTTCTGTCCCTTTCAGGTCTTTCTATCTCCCCCTTCTTTCATAAGATTCCCTGTACTCTGCCCAAAGTTTGGCTATGAATCTCAGCCTCTGCTTCAATACCTCGATCAGAATAGTCTTTCAGAGGCCCTCTGTGGTAGGCTCCTGTACTGGTCCCTGTCTTCTCCTGCTTCCGATGTCTGTGGCATTTGTCCTTCTGAATGAGGATTGAGCATCTTCCCTAGTGTCTTCTGCTCAACTATACAAGGACATTTGCTCAACCATGTTCATAGCAGCTCTATTCATAAGAGCCAGAATTTGGAAACAATCTAGATGTTCCTCAGCAGAGGAATGTATACAGAAATTGTGGTACATTTACACAATGGAATACTACTCAGCTATTAAGCACAAAGAAATCATGAAATTTGCAGGCATACAGTGGAAACTAGAAAAGATCATCCTGAGTGAGGTATCCCAGAAGCAGAAAGACACACATGGTATATACTCACTCATAAGTGGATATTAACCATATAGTATAGGATAAACATACTACAGTCTATACTCCTAAAGCAGCTAGCTAGTTTTATATACACAGGACACAAGCTAGAGTCATCAGGAGGAGGGAGTCTCAGTTGGGAAAATGCTTCCAGAAGATCAGGCTGCTGACAAACCTCACTAAGTATACTTTAAAAAAAATTAGGGATTGATGTGGGAGTGCACAGTCCACTGAGGGTTGGGCCACCCCTGGGCTGCTTGTCCTGGCTTCTTTGCAAAAGCAAACTGAGTGAGCCTTGGAGAGCAGTGAGCCTTGGGGAGAAAGCCCAGTAAGCACCACTCCTCCATGCTTTATGCATCAGTTCCTGCTGCAGGTTCCTGTCCTGACTTTTTTTTTTTTATGATAAACAACAGTCATGTGGAAGCATAAACCAAAGAAACCCTTTACTCCCCAAGTTGCTTTGATCATGGTGTTTTCTCATAACAATAGTAACCCTAACTGAGATATTCTCTGAGCCATCTTGCTGGCCCAAAATTTTTATCAATATACAGTAATTGTACATATCTGTCTGTAAAACATTGCATGCAGTATATAGCGATCAGATCAAGGTCATGAGTATTCCCATCTCTTTATCATTTATTTGATATAATTATTTAACCCAAGTTAGAAACAAAGAAAATGCTAAAATAAAAGGAAATAATTCTGGAAATTACTGCAAATAGAAACAAGCAATAGACCAAGAAAATTTTAAAAGACTGAATATTTGAAAGTATTTAAAATCCATCTGTGTGTAGCCCATGGCAGTTCAGTTACCAAGTGGGTTACACAGTAATGGGAAGAGGGACTGCCTCTGACATAATCTGATTGGCCTGCTCTTTGATCACCTCCCCCTGAGGAGGGAGCAGCCTTACCAGGCCACAGAAGATGACAATGCAGCCACTTCTGATGAGAACTGATAGACTAAGATCAGAAAGAAGGAGAGGAGGACCTCCCCTATCAGTGGACTTGGGGAGGGGCATGCATGCAGAAAGGGGAGGAAGGGTGGGATCGGGAGGGGAGAAGGGAGGGGCTTATGGGGGGGTACAAAATGAATAAAATGTAATTAATAATAATAAAAATATTATAAAAAATAAAAATAAAATCCATCTGTGAAAACAAATCAAGAGAGGAGGGAATAGAAAGATAATAAAACAGCAATGAAAGGATACTAGAGAGTGTACTCAGGCCATTCAGAGGAAGATCCTATCTTACAAGTATTAACTCTACTAGAAATAGATTTTCAAAATGAACCTGAAGAAGCATCGAGCAAAATGAGTATTACAAACACTTTCTTATTCAAGGTATCAGAACGCAGCAGTTTGCACATAATTTTATCAAAACCAACAGGACTGGATAAGCTTGGCCTTTAGGTGGACAAATACAAAGTGGAGTGGGTAAGGGGACAGAGAGGGTACCCAGCTCATTTTAGGATGTTATAATGATCCTATCAAGAAGGAATATTTCATCTCCAATTTCAGTGCTGCTATATTTCTGAATATAAATGAAGCCCATTGGCTGTTGAATATGGTACTGTATTAGTGTGGTGGTTTAGGAATTGTTTACCATTGTCAAATGCTCAGTTATTGGGTGAAAGAAAGGTCCTTTATGAGATGTATGGGGTGGGCCAGCACTGTGGTAGATGCTTTATATTTGTTAGCAATTGTAGCTAAATATATATATATATATATATATATATATATATATATATATATATTTATTTATTTATATATATATTAGACCTTTGAACAGCAAGGTACCAAATCAACATCAATGAATATATCTATCAAACTTCTGATCTCCTCAAAACAAAAAAGACACTTGATTTGTAGACAAAGTTAGCATCCAAACACTTTGCTAAACAACAATCAAAGGCACGTCACTTACATGAGATTATTGTATTTGACTTCAATAGCAGAAGTCATGTCTACAACTAAGAAATCATTGGAAACTATTGAGATACGGGAATGAGAAGTTCTGTAGGGATGTGGAAAATATGATCCTGACTATATCAGTTGTCACTCAAAACACCTGATTACAAGTAGCTTTCTTTGTCTTTTGAGGACTTAGGATGCTTCTGCTATGTCCCCGTTGCTTATTCTACGTATATTCAGGGAACTGATGAGGTTGAAGAGACAGAAGAACTGGTGTCTATTAGTACACATGGATTAAGTGTTCCCAAGACCAATTTCAAAGCCTAGAAAGAATTAACTCAACACAATCTAATATGGTATCAGTTAATATATGAGAAGCACAGAGAGCTGTTTGGACAGATTTTTAACTTGTATTGAGAGAAATGGCACACACCCATTCATTAAGATAATAGTGAGAGCATCGTGGGAAGCAGCCTACTCATTCACATGTCATTGCGACACTGTCATCCTTAAACTGAATCATCACCAATTAAAGCATCTTCGTTCTGTAAAATTACATCAGGAATAGAATCTGTGTAAGGGTGGGGTATGCATTACAGGGGGTGTGAAAGTGGGATATGTCTGTGCGTATTTCAGGAGACAATCTCAGGTGTCGTCTTCGTAAGAATGATCGTTTCTAGGATGAAGCACCATGACCAAAGCAACATGGATAGGAAAGCTATATTCAGCTTATGCTTCTACATCACCGTTCATCATCAAAGGAAGTCAGGACAGGGACTCAAGTAGGGTAGAAAGTTGGAGCCAAGAACTGATGCAGAGACCACGAATGAATATTACCTACAAGCTTGCTCCTCGTGACTTGCTTAGAGCCATGCTCGTGGGTTCTTAGAGTACCCACCAGCCCAAAGATGGCACCACTCACAGTGGGCTGGGCTCTCCCACATTGATCACCAATCCAAAAAAAAAAAAAATGCCTTGCTGAATCTTAGGGAGGCATTTTCTCAGTTGAGGCCTTTCCTCTCTTCTGACTCTAGCTTGATTCAAGCTGGCATACAACTACCCAGTACAAGTGTTCTTCTAGAACTGTGTCTACCTTTCCCTTAGGACAAAGCCTCACTGGCCTGCAGCTCACTACATAGGCTAGGCTGGCTGATGAGCAGTCCCCAGGGCTTTACGAGTCCTCACCTCCACAACACTGGATTTTCAGGTGTCTACCCTCTGGTGCAGCCTTTTGTGGTATGTGTCAGGTATCTGAACTCTTATCCTAATGCCCGCATAGCAGGCATTTTAGTGGTTGAACCATCTCCCAACCATGTCACTTTAGCTATCTACCTACCTACCTACCTATCTACCTATCTATCTATCTATCTATCTATCTATCTATCTATCTATCTATCTATCTATCTTATATGTATAGGTGTTTTGCCTGCATGCATGTGTACCACATGTAGGCCTGATATCTGTGAAGACCAGAAGAAGATATTGGATACCCTATAACTAGAGTTAAAGATGGCTGTAAGCCACTATGTGGGTGCTGGGAATTTAATCTAGGTCCTCTGAAAGAGCAATCTCTCCACCCACCTCACTATAATTTTTCAACACTTAAAAGTAGTTACCATGATCATCAAAAATACAGTTCTCATTGCTAAACACACATTTTTGAAAATGGTGTCTTAGTAACTGCAACATTATCTGAAGGAAAATAACACTAAAACACAATTACAAAATAAAGCAGCTTAAAACAATAAACAAAAATGTACCATAAACTGGAAGTAAACAGCCAACTGATTAATTTTAGAAATGAAAATGAGTAATTATGAATGTATACTTTTATTTACATACTAAGAATCATAAATTGACATTTATTTATTACTCAATTACTCAGACCTTAAAAAAATGAATCATGGTTCTATTTTTGGCATATGAGACTTAACTTTCTAAAAAAATATAGGTTAACATGATACATGAATAACTTTTGATTCAACTTTTAATAATCATCATAATCAATAAGTCTGTATCACTTTGACCAACACAATGATAAACAAATGTGGCCTTATGAAGTTTTGTATATATTAGACTTAATTTGTTACTGAAGCCATTTTCTCTTTAATCATCTTTTCGGTCATTGTGTTTGTTCCTTCTGATTCACTGGCCTGGCTCATCTATAACCATATTCTTCGGGGTTTTGTCTTCAAAAGTAATTTTCTATACTTTATTAAGTTCTACATATTCATCAAATTTGAACCCTTACTTTGTAATGGACATAAGTCCTAAATGTATGATAGTTGTGTTTTGAGTCAAGCTGAATCAGTCAAGCACAGCATTGAATCTCTGAGGCAGGCCTCAGAGAAAGGTGCTGACACTGGACAAGGGCTGTGGGAGGGCTCACTGAACGAATATCTATTATATCTTTTGTTTCCTTGCCCCTATAACATTAAAGATGTGAAAAAAGTGTTTTTTATAGTTTGAAGGGTGGTGTGGCTAATGAGGGTGTAGAGATTATGAACCTTATCTCAACTTTGCATACGCTAATTAACACAGAACAAACTAAGTCTTCACTAGGTTAAGATGCTTACAATTTTAAGCCAAATAGGACCTGGTGGTTCTTACTTGGAAACCCCAGCACATGGGAGGGGAAGGAAGGAGGATCAGAAATTTGATGTCATCCTTTGCTATATTGTAAGTTCAAGACCACCCTGGGCTACATGAGACTTGATCTCAACATAACACAAAACTGCAACAATCGAAATGTCTTGATAAAAAAAAATTTTAAAAAAACACAAGAATTTCAAGCCAAAGGTAAATGCTAAGTAAGTTTTAAACTGTAATGTTTATGTGAGGTTCTTTTATGCCAAAGACAACTAGAGCTCCTGTTTAACCTTGTCTCAATTCCAGAGTAGGGTTCAGCAATTCAGCTTCAAGAAAAGTCAAATAAAGCATTCCGCCTTCTAATAGAATGAGGTAATCAGGCCCAAACCCGAGACATCTATGTGATTGAGGGGAGGATCCTTCCAACTCTCAGCTCTCTTTGGTATGAGTACTGGGCTTCTAAAATCAGGTTAGAAGAGTGTCCACCTGCAATCCAGAGCTCTTCCTATGCCACTATGCTGATTTGCATGGGAGAAAAGAGACTGGGAGAGGTAGGAGGAGGGGAAGCCATCTTCAAGATACGTTACTTGAAAAGTAAATCTATTTTCAATAAAAGGAAAAAGTTTACTCAGAACTTTGCAGGCAGAGCAGACACTGTTAATCCTTTGTTTGAGTGCAGGTTCAGTGACTCCTTTCCACAAATGTGACATCCCATGCCTCTCTCAGCTTGCCATGTCGATAACATGAGTTTGTAAATAGCAGGCTAAATGGAAGATAAACCCGACCTGAAAAAATCAAAGCGTGGAAAGGCCATGTCAGAAGTAGAAGTATGGTTCTCTCAGATGTCAGAGTTCCTTGTGTGGATCTTATGTCTGCTCTAATTAAATTTCAAGTGAAACTGTTTTCCTCTCAAGAGACTTCTGCCTCCTTCGGGGAGGATGGCAGAGAGGCCGGGTATCGACCTGTCTCCCTCATGCCTCAGGAAGAACTCGTAGGAAAATGGTATCCCTTGACTTAGCTCACAAACGGAATGCCCTTTTCTGAATTCTTACACCTATTTAGGGTCTGTTAAAACACTTTCATGTTGCAGAATCGTTGGCATCTTGACTGCTGTGCTTCTATGCTTAGCAATACTTTGTTCAATTACTTCTAAATTTAGAAATTCCCTCCAAATTTTGTGATCTTAATAAATGTTTGCTGAATCACAAAAACAAACATTTAATGATGGACTTTCTTCTTCATGCTAATGTCTGAACTCAAGGTCTTTAACAACTTTGAATTATATTTCAGTACAAAGTTAAATGTTGTGCAAAATCAGAACCACCAGACTGGCCTAAACATATGAAGAAATACTGGGGGCGCCTGACTGTGTTGTGTCCGAACAGATGCAGCTTAGTAAGACAGAGCTGTGCTGCCAACACCTAGCTTCTCTGAAGGGCCAGAGCGAGAACTGCTTCCTCGCTTCATTCCAAAGACAACTTCAGTCGACCCTGTTACAAAGCTAATCCACCCGGTAGTAAATATTACCTGAATATAATGAGAAAGAGAGGTCTCAACCAACTCCTTAAAAGAGAGAAAAGAAGGAAGGAAGGAAAAGAAAGAAAAATTAAAGCAAGTCTTGAACATGCAGTTTGAACTTTGTCTACTCTAAAAAAGGTGCAGAAGTCCCTCAGCCCCAGCATCTGTTTCTTAAGAGAGTCTCATAGTCTCTTTACATGTTGCTGTGGTAAAGATGCCAACAGAGTCATGTAGAGGAGAAGGGGTTTATCTGAGCTCACGGTTTCAGACCACTGTTCACTGTCCTTGGGAGCTGCAGGCATCAGGAATTTGAAGCATCTAGTCACATCCACGGCCAAGAAGCAGAGATGATGGAACAACTCTGCGTGTTTATCTGTATTCATCTCTCTTTCTCTATTCTTCCACAGTCCAGGGCCCTGCCTATGAATCGGTGCCCCCCACTCCTGCCCCCGGTCATCAAGATAAAGCAAATTTACCCACCCACGGGCCATCCTGATCCAAACAATCCCTCATTGAGGGATACCTGATGATTCATGGTTGTGTCAAGTGGAAAAATTATCTACAGGAGACCTGCACGGTAGCAAGCCAGTCAAAATGTCAGCAAGGATAGGGGAAGGAAGCCCCACCCTTTGCTGAGAAGCTCGGGGTAACCTGAGGTACCAGGGCTCTGTAGATAGTTCAGGCTACAATGGTCGGCTTTACCCCATGCTCACGCAGGCGGCGCTGACTGTGCTCAGTGGGCTTTTTACAAAAGGAAATAAGGTTGGGAGGGAGACTTTGAAGGAGATGTGGAAGGAGTTGGAAGGGCAGGAATGGGGGAGTGGGAGTGATGAAAACATATCTCATGAAACACGTGACATTCTCAAAGAATAAGTTTTAATATATATAAAAATATTAACATATACATTTAAATTTTTTTTCAAGGAGGTAATTAAAATTCCGAACTGATGGGAATGTGTGGCCTTTGTTAGTAAATGCAGCAAATGAAACTTTAGGACCGGGTCACGGAAGCTTCCGCAACATGTGGGAGATAGACCGAAAACTGAATTCTGCCAAGAGCCCAAGAGCCGGTGTTCAAAGAGCCTGATTCTTCCCTATAACAAGAAGTGACGGCTGGAGGCTGCCCAAGATACCTGGAAAATAAAATAAAAATCCTTAAACACTCATGTCACATCGCACTACTCTGGATTCAGAGAGCAGATGCGTTTGATGACAGAGGCCACGGGTTCCTCGCGAAAGCACTCATGGATAAATTCAGTCGTAATTTGATGGGCGCTCACATGTGAGATGTTAGAACGAATACTGCTCCCGTCTTACTTTGCTGGTTCTTTTTGTCTAGGACCCACAGATCTCAGCATGAAGAGGCAGCTGGCGACCGGCTCGGGATCCTCCGGCAGTTCCAACTCCAGACCTCAGCTGAGTCCGACGGAAATCAACGCGGTGAGACAGCTTGTCGCGGGGTATCGAGAATCCGCGGCGTTCCTCCTGCGCTCCGCGGATGAACTGGAAAATCTCATTTTGCAGCAGAACTGAGGCAGACGACGTCCGTGCTCGCTGAGTTCCGGATTTCCAGTTTCCACATTGATTATCCTGGTCGTGCTGCACAGTCTTTTAAGAGAAACACTTCCATCGTGCCACGTTGTCCTTGATCTATATTCTGGTGTGTCAAGGAACTTCAAAGGAACTCTGACCTTGAAGTGCTTGAGATGCTCAAATGTGCCCAGCCTCTTGCTTTTTGTTTTAGCGTGTCAGCATAAATATCATAAGCAATTTTTTTCAAAAAAAAAATACACAAGGCTGTGTTCTCTTAATTCAAGGATAAAAATGAAGAAGCTTGTGGTAGATTAAAAAAAAATAGCTCAAGATCCAACTGAAATATTAGTGGAATTTTCTACTGACTCATTGGACTGAAAGGTGAAGTATCTGGAAAAAAAAAAAAAAAACTAGAAAAAGCCAAATTTCTTGTTGCTACGGGATATGACAACAATGAAAAAAGGATCTTGTATTTTAAAAGGAAAAAAAATGTAATTTTTATAAAAGAAAACTTGTTTTTCATTCAAAAACGGTCATTTTTACTTTGGTAAATTTTTCATAGGTCCTAAAAGAAAACTGTTTTTTGAGAAACTACTGTAAGTACCCTTCCCACATCCCTTTTGCCTTCTCCTCTTTTCAAATTCTTTCTACAAACAGAAAAAACAAAAAAACAAAAACAACACTCAATGCTGGAAAACCCTTTGCCTACTTTCGTTAAGCCGTCCCGTCAGGAGCTACTTCCAAGAGACGCCTGCATCTCTGTACCTGTGCCGGTTTCAGAACACCCCGCCACTCGGCAGCTCACCGCGGCAGTTTCTCATCGCAGAATTTTCTAGACGTTACAAAGAGACGTACTGAAAACAAAACAAACCCAGCACGCCGTGCTCTCCTTAGAGCTGCCGGCCCCTGGCTGTGCTGCCCTCCCACAAGCCACAGTCCAGAACAGCTGGACGTAGGTGATTGAATGTGTTGTGAGGTTGCTAGTGACAATCTTAAACTTTGCACTCTTGCGTGTACTTTTCATTTCTAAGTTTCCAGAAAAGGCTGTTATGTCTCCAGATACGATTTGTATGATTTAGATTTTTTTTTTTCTTTTTCCTTTTTCTTTTTGGCTAAAATGGAGAACTCTTAGCAGATAGAGCTGTCTGTTCGCAATGAACGCTCCCCTCCTATCCTGCCCCCGCCCCCCGTGCCCTGCCCTTTTCTTCACTTTTGTGTTAGACACACTCTGAGCGGTGTTTCCTGTACACCGAAGCAAGCCTATTTTTTAAATATTTAAGAAGTGCTTTAGTTCACGCTTGTACTATTTTCCTTTCTGTTGAATTACAAATGCTTCGTGCATTCTTGAATTTGCCTTATTTTATGTAAAACCTGTTATTCGGTTTCTGACACTGAGTTGAAGGCATCAGTGGTGTTCTTTATCTACTTGTTACATATAGTTTTTTCAAGTACTGACTGTGATTGTGACCGGGTAATGTGCACTTTTTCTTGTAACTGTGGACATTGCTATGCTTTTTTTCTTCTAGTGTTTCTAGAATTATTGTTCCTTACAGTTACGTAAACAAAAAAAGCAAAAACAAAAACAAAAAAAATACAAAAAAAAGTTTTGTGATACTGTTGGTGACTATAATGTGAAAATCTTATTGAAATCTGAGTATTTTGGAAATACATAGACGCACAAACATCTTTTAAAGGTGTGAATTTAGAGTTTGCTTATTTAATGAAAATTTTAAAAAATTGAGGGCTGGTATAACTTTCTCTGTTTTTGTTTGGTTTAATAAACAGATTTCTGTGTTAAAACAATGGCTCTGAAAAGGTACAGCTTTGTTTTGTCTTTTTGTGGTGCTGGGGGTCAAACCTGGAGTTTTGCATATGTCCGGCAAGTACTCCAACCCTGGAACACATCCCTACCTGCTTACAGATTCTAGTGCTTAATTTTGATCAGTTCTGTTTAAAATATTCAATGTAGTCTTCTGCATACATTTTGAAAACAATATTTTGTTTTTTCCCTAAATAGCTCAAACCTGACCCACTCAGAATACTGAAAACTGTATTCAGAGATGTGAATGGAATCAGAAAGAACAGGCTACTGTAAAGATTGTTCGTTATCTACTCAAAAGATCGATTTTTTTTAAACTTTATTCTTCATTTTTCTTCAAATATGACCTGACTTTCTTAAGCCGTCTTGACCATTGCAGGGTTCAGGCGGGCAGCTCAGTGTGTAAAGTGTGTGCTCTGTAAGCATGAAGACACGAGTTCAAATTCCTAACACCAACATGAAAACCCTGGCATGGCCACAAATGCTAAGAATCTTTTTTCTGGGTGTGCTAACCAGCCAATCTAGCTGATTGGCCATCTCCAGGTTTAGTGAGAGATCCTGTCTCAAAGCACACGGTGGGGAGTAGCTAAGGAAGACTTCCTGTGACATAGTATGTAAACAGTGCGACCTGCCTCTTGGTTCAGGAATCAGAACTCAGGCTCAGGTTTGGTATGAACATGAAACATTCTCCATAACGGTCATGGAATACGGCCTCAAGTGCAGTCTGAGCTCAAGTAGGTCACACTTGGTTTTGTCTGACTTACCTGCCATTATCACTCTACGGCCGCTCACAAAGGACTCAGATGCTCAGTGTCTCCTGTGTGTGTCTTTGTAAAGAAGGCACCATGTCCCTGTCATTTTCTCAAGGAACTGAATTAACATTCTCCTTTCCTTTTGCCTGTGACTTGCACCCACCTGTGAATCAGCCTGACGTCTCTCTATTTGGGAACAATGACTCAACAAATAAAGGTACACAACTGATGAGCTGAGCTGATCCCCTTCGACCTCCACATACGACTGTATACACACACACACACACACACACACACACACACACACACACAGTTTATTGTGTGATGACTTTTAATGGGTACAGAGCGCACACAATCATAAGCAGCAGTCACCGAATCTTCTTAGGTTCCATAGCTCAAGTAACTACATGGGTAGAGTAAGCATCAGACATAGTAACACCAGCATACACTGGGTTGCCCCACACAAAGGGAAGCATCCCATGCCCTGTACCTCTCACAGTGACCTCGGACGCTTGGCACAGTCTATCCCCATACTGTAGTCTAAAAAGGCAGAGGTCTTGCTAAGAGCACTGCCCTAGAGCTGAAGCCAGCATTTGGCCCAGCCACCCATGCAGATGGTCCTCTCTGTAGATGGCCACTACCACCAAATACTAAATAATTCCCGTTTTGTACTGCACCTTAGAACCTGAGGTCCATATTAAAACATTAGCAGTTTTATTTTTATAGATGAATTATAGTTATTCATTGAATGATTTGATGAAATATTTCTATGGTTGTTGAGTTTCCTTCCAGGAGCAACCTCTACAAATATAAAATATTTGCAATACAACCTGGTGGCTGGAGAGGTGACTCAAACATTAGGAGCATTAGTCTGCTGTTCTTCCAGAGGGCGTGGGTTCTAGTCCCAGTCCTCACATTGCTGCTAACAACCCTCTGTTACTGCAGTCAGGGAATCTGATGCTAGCTTCTAACCTCTGTGGACTCCAGGCATGCAACTAGTACCAGACATACAGTGAAGTGAAACACCCATGCACATAAAATTAATATATATATAATTATTATATATTATATATGTTAATATATGAAAAAGTTACCACTAGTGGCAATCAGTTACATGTAACATAACAGAGGGTTTCAAAATATGTGGTGTTTTGGGGGTTTTTTTGTTTTTGGTTTTTTTTTTGGACAGAATCCTGCGTTCACCTTGTTAGCCTCTCTCTCCCTAAGTGCTAGGATGACATATGGGTTATCACACTGACACAAATACTGAATCTTATTTTAAAAAAAGATTCAAAGGGACCATCCGTGTGAACCCACAAGGGGAAGCCTTATTATAAATCTTGATACCCACAGATGCAGTTACCCTCTAAACATGAATATTTGTCCTAACACTTTCTGTCTGTTGCCTGTGTTTCATGCTTAGTTCACACTGAGAACATTTGAAAATAAAGCAGGTAGACAATAACATATTATCTATTTTTTTCTAACATTTTGGAAAACAGGAATTTGGAAAAGCAAGAATTAAGCGAGGGTAAACTATGGAATGTTTCCACCGAAACTAGTTCTCCTTCAAGTTTGGGCCTCTGTTCTCTAGAGAGGACAGGGACCCAAACTTGAAGGAGAACTCCAATTTCTCACTCCAATTTCTGATTTTTTTAAATCTTTTCCTCTCGAGACAGAGTCTTATGTGGCACAGGCTTCCTCAAACATACAACTGAGAATGACCCTGAATACTTTTGTCTTACCCATTCCACCTCCCAGGATTATAGGCATGCGACCCCATACCCACTATACACTGTGCTAGGAAATGAACCCAGGGTACTTCCTGCACACTAAGCAAGCCTTCTGCCACCCAAGGTAGCTTCTTCCTACCACCCTTAAGCTCTGTGGATTAAGATTTACAGCCCACCTGTATTTTTTGATTGATGGTCCTGATGCCATAACTTCTTTGAAGCTCTGATTTGACCTCTTCTTCCAAAACATACATGGATTCCTGTGAGTATACGATGTTCACTTGAGTAATACATGGTAATCTCTTTATATTAAGGTAAGCTAATTAGAAACCTTAATTCAACATACAATTTTAATTTTTTTGTTTGACAGGTAACAAAACATCTGTGAGCTCTCATTAGGATGTATGCTTCTCTAGGGGTACGTTAGTTTACCTCTGTAGCTCTCTGATTTAATTTCCTTTGTTCTTTGAAATACCTCTCAGGACCCAACTGTATTTATTCTCTCCTCTAAGAAAGACATTATTCAGCAGTATGTCTTTATAAACTCTCATCAGCTGCGGCCCCTGCTCTTAAAAGAATTGTCTCATAGAGAGATCATTTTAGGAAGTATTTCTGGAATTTGTCATCCCAGTTAGATACAACAAAGATGGTAACTGGTAGAGGCAAATCTTTCAAGGGAAATAGAAGAACATTTCTGATTTATTCCTTAGCATTAATTTCTTAGAAGCTCTTTCTACCCAGGTAGTTCCCTGGGACCTGCTTGCGAGTCTCAACTCATTAGGCCAGTGGGATACATGAGATTCCAAAGTTCACTTAAATCCCATAAACTACCCACCTTTATCCATAGGACTTAGAATAATAAGCATCAGTGCTGTCCAATTTACTTTGAACCAGAAAAAATATATATTTAATATCTGATAGGATTAGAGCTGGTGATTTGGTGATAAACTACAGAATTTAGGATACTCCTGGAAGCTTAAAACTTAAAGTTCTTTGCTTCCAATTCTTTGGATCCATTGTGTCTGGCTCCTGCACAAAAATTGCATTTCTCCTCAGTTATTATTTTCCTCCTTTGAAGACATTAAGAAAAAAGATGATAGCAAGAATATTAATAATCACCTTAATTTCATGAGAAAAAAAATAAGATAAAAAACAGAATATTTAGAATAAATGTTATTGAATAAAGAATGGGATTAGGACAAGTTTTATTCCTGAAAAATCTTGAAGTCTTATACTGTTTTTTTTTTTTAATTGCAGTGGTTAGACCAAGCTCACAGGAGAAAGGCCTTCTCCTTACTCATTGCACTCTTGCGATGGCAGACCCGATGGGAGGGTACTCCACATCATTTATCTATTTCCCCTGATACAGGACAGTCAAGTCTGTGCTGCCCTTTCAGAGGACCCGAGTTCAGTTTCCAGCACTCACCTCAGGCAGCTTACAAGCTGGTTACTCAGTTCAGTTCCTGGGGCTCTGACTCCATCTTGTAGCCTCTGCACGCACCTGCACATAGGCGGTGCACTTAAAATAATGCAGACAAGTAAAATACATGACTAAAAAAACAAACAAGATAACAATGATCTTTGATCTAGTGAGAGTCAGGAAATGTAGAAGAATGTCAAGAACTAACATAACCTTTTCTTCAGGAAATAGATTCTAGGAAAGGCAGGTAAGCCAAAAGAAATCTCAAAAAAACAAATCAAAACAACAAAAGCACCATTATCAAATTTCTAGTTTTGAGAAAGAAAATGTAAAGGTTGGATGAGCTGCCTGAGGAACCTTACACACCACCCTTCAAAGAGCCAAAGCCTTCCCGGCCTTTGCTTCGATGGCCCAGGAGGAAAAGTGTCCTTAGGACTCACCATCTGCATTCTCCAGTGGGGCTGGAAGGCTGAAGAGTCAGGCAGGTCAAAAGGCAACATTTCTCCAGTCTTAAACACGGCTGTTGCTGAGTGTTGAGGGACCCTTCTTCCTCCCTCCCTCTGCGAAGAGGACTCAACCCCATCAGTTGGCCATGGTGCAAACAATCTGTTTCTCTTTTGTAAAGATGCGATTGACATGAATCAAATGTACACAGGAACAGAGCTGGGTGTTATGCTCCTGTAGCTGCCTAAAGCATGCCTGATTAAATCCCTTTATCCACCCCACACTCTTGGCAACAGCCATTAATAGTTCATTGCCTTTCAGTTTTTGCATGTTAGAGAGAGTGCACGGCACTTTTCTTTCTGTGACTGGTTTGTTTCAATTAAATTCACATTCCCCAGTTCCTTCCATTTCCCCACAACTAATAGGATTTCATTAACACAGGACGATGCCCACCTGTACGCACACGTCACCAGCTTGGGCTCTGGCACCCAGCCTTATTCCTCTTTAAACTATTGTGCACGGCACTGTAATAAACATGAGCATTCAGGTATCTCTTCAGTGTGCAAATTTAACTTTATTTGAATGTATACTCAAAAGTGGGATAGCTGGCTCACAAGGTAGTTCTACTTTAATCTTTAAAGAAGGTGCCAAACTGTGTCATAGTGGTTGTATAAATTTACATTCCCCCAGCAGCACAGCAGTACTCTTCTATGTCCTCACTAACTTGTTTTGTTTTGTTCTATGGATGACGGTAATTCTAACTTGAGTAATAGGATATCTCAGTGTAGTTTGCCTTATTTTTCAATAGTTAATGACATTAAATATTTTTGCAATTTTTTGATGTTTTGCTGTCTGATTCCCTTCTTTTCTCTTTTAATCTTGAACAGGTGAGTACTTAGGAGGCTAGGGGAAAATAAAGTATGAGTCATATGAAGTAAAAAGTAGTACTGCCAAGCATGGTAGCACATACCTGTAATTCTAGCACTGGGAGGACGGCAATAGGAGGATCAAAAGTGTGAAGGTAACTCGTGCTATATGGTAAGACTGTCTCAAAACAGCCACAAAAGGCAAAGTTTCTAAGAAATCTTGCTGGAGATTTGGATCGCAGTAAGTCTGAAAACAAATTGCTCACACAAGAAATACATGCTGCGCTCAGCCACATGAGGTCTCTAGCTCTGTTCATGGGAACATCTTAGAAGAAAGCAACCAGAGCCTGGGAACCTGACGTCAGTGGGGGCAGCACCAGCAGGGGCCCAGTCTCTGGGTCTCAGGCAGAGGACCAAGAAATCAAATGCAAATACTTAGACTGTGGATCTGAAAAGGGAAAGTGTATCAAGGAGAATTCACCTCTTCCAAATTAGAGCAAATAATAAAAAGAATGTGGCCCTTAAGTATGAAGAAAATTTGTGAAGAAACTAAACAGGTGAGAAGATGAGGTAGGCTTTGAGGTCTCAGATGTGTAAGTCAGGACCAGTCTCTCAGTCTCTCTCTCTCTCTCTCTCTCTCTCTCTCTCTCTCTCTGTGTGTGTGTGTGTGTGTGTGTGTGTGTGTGCTGCCTTCCTATCTTGATCACAGCTAGCTTTCCAGCATCATAAGTGCCTCTATGCTTTCCACCATGATGGCAGTGATCTAAACTTCTGAACTCTAAGCCAGACACAATTAAATGCTTTCCTTTATAGGAGGTGTCATGTCATGATGTTTCTTCACAGCAAATAGGAACCCCAACTAAGATAGTTTTCAATAATGTATTTCTCCAGTAATCGATTTACTTCCCCAAATAACCTGTAAGACCAGAGAAATAGTTTTCACCTCATGTGACAAGCCAAAATTATAGCCACATCACATGGCAAATCTTTAAACAGAATCTTTTAAGCTTCACAAAACAAAAAAGTTTGCTATTGCAAATACATCTGTCTCTGTGGAAGCACAGGTCTTGAATGCCAGGCCAGACACAGAGAAAGCTGGAAAAGTAATCTGGTGGTTTCTCTAGTGGGTTCTGCAAAGGTGGGCCATGTGTTTGGCAACAAGCCTGTAACCTCACAGGTTCCTGGGTTTTACTATTTAGTGGTCAAATAGAGGTTCCTCATACACTCTTGTGTTTCCATCAGAAGGCTTAAGAATGGGGTGTTTGATGCGCCCCATGTGGTCTGTGAATCTGTAATGGTTAAATCAACAACTTGACAGGATCTAAGTTATCAGAGAAAAGCCTCTGGCAAAGCCTGTGAGGAATTATCAAAATTAGTGTCCAGGTTGTCTGTGATATCCCTGATTGGGATTACTCAGCCAGCAAGCCCCATCTTAAGGTGGGCCACACAGTTCCACAGGTTGAACTTCTGGGGTGAACAAAGAGACAGTAAGCTGAGCCCAGCATTTATCAACTTCTGCTTTCGGATTTTGAAGTTCCTCCCACCATGACCTCCAGACAAGATGGACTGCACCCTCAGACCGTGAGACAGAATAAACATTTCCCCTGGTGAGTTGATTTTATCCAGGGTATTTTATCATTGCAAGGGGACAGGAAATGAATATGCCATTCTGTGTAGGGAGCAGAGAAGGGCTGAACCTTAGGCCAGCCGGAACTTGACTACACACTAGTATCCAGCCTTGAGCAATTATTCTTCTTCTCTTCTTTCCTCATTAGTATGCAGCTGGCATATAGAGATTTCAAACAGCAAAGGTCAAATTATAATTTTTACGTAAGATCTTTAGACTTACAACTTATTCTCCTGACTAGTGCTTTCATAACCAGGAATATATAGGATTTCCTTCTCAAATAATTTTTCCCCACAGCATTTAATTGGTGTGCCCACCCCCACAAGCCAATTATATGAAGGAAACCTTTTCTGTCTATACTAGCAGCCAGCTAGGCCAGGTTTGCTTCTGTAGAGCCCTGGGGCTCAGGACTTCTAGTAACTCATCCCTCATCTCAGCCCCCAGTTAGTGGAGGCAGCAGAGAAGCTCGGCCATGGAGGACGGGACAGGGGTGATCCTCTGATCCTTTGTCCATGCTGGATGAGTCTGAAATCCATAAGGAACAGAGTAACAGCTGAAAGTGGGCAAGACCTTTGTAAGAGAGGGAGACATAGCCACCTCTAAAGGCAGGGCCGTCGCAAGGGCACTGGGCTCAGTGGCCTGTCCTGCCAGCCTACAGCATTTTCTTCTCATTAATCTTAACATTGATTGGTGTGACAGAAAAGGCCAACTCTGCTGACATTTTCAAGGAATCCTAAACACCCAGACAGTAATGGATGCTGGGGAAGCAGAGCCCAGTTCATCTTGGAAAACAGATATGACTTTCTTTCATCTCCCCCTTTGCCACCCTGCCAAGCACCTTCACATACCTCCCTGAATATTAAGCAGGATACAAGGGGCTGAGGAGATCTTGGTATACACAGCGTGTAAGTGCAGCTCATCATATTCATGTTTGAAAAAAAATACAAGTTTCAGTGCACAAATTAAGAGGTCTGTGCTTAGGAAACAGGATCACTCTCATCAATCTATTTAACCTAAGCATACAAAAGATGGAGGTACTTCAGTTGCTTTATGAAAACTCGGGCTCAGAATTTGGGCACTTTTAATTGTTTCAGTCAAGACTCTTCAAAACCCAAGCCCTATGATTTTGTCCTCATGAAAATGGTGGCTTATGTTTATATGTCATCTAAAAATGACCAGGAAATGTATTTACATTGTGTGCTTTGATATATTGTTATACCTATATCTTAGGGTCCCCAAAGACCACCAGGAGCCAGACCAAATATACAAGAGCAAAGAGCTTTATTTAGGCTTAAGCTCTGTCTCTTGACCTTCTCCAAGGCAGTGGATCAGAGAGGAGAGTCTACGAAGCTGTAAGGCAGGGCTTTTACTGGGGTTTGAGCAAGGACCAGGAATTTCCATGCTTAGCAGTTACATGATTGGGTGACATTCAACAATGGCAAGCTTGTTACAAAGTGATTGGCTAACTAACATTGGACAAGCTATCTGTAGACCTCAAGAATGTTAGGTATTTTCCTGTGCTGTGAATGTTCTACTACAAGGTGGGTGGCCTGCTCAGCACAGATGCCCCACCTTGAGAAAAGACACCTTCACATTCTTGTGGTTATCTCTAGGATGCTATTGGGTGGGAGGTTTTATGGTCTTGTTCCTGCTAGTGACCTATGGTGACTGATGGCCTAATTTTTCTTTTAAAGTCAAGCTTGGTTCTAAAATGGAGACATTCATTCTGTTGTTCTCTCAATATGTGTTTATTGTGAAATGGCTGAAACAAGAAATTTTCCAAATATATTACTTCATCTTACTTTCTTTTCTATACAGAGAAACCAAAAGATTAATGAATTTTCAAAATTATTGCTGTAAGATAAATATCTAAGGTGTTATATATCATTGTTATATAACATCTTCAAACCAAGCATGTTTTAGTGATTCCCCCCACCTCCTTGCTACCCGACCTCTCTTGTAGGCTCCCCAACTCTCTTCTACTCTTCCATGTCCAGTGCGCCCTCTTTGGCACTGTATCCCTTCTCCTCATCTGCTATTGCCCTCTCATGGTCTTCTTTACCAACAGTTATACATGCTTGTGTGTAAACCGGGAGACCTTATAGGCTAGGACCTACATCTGAGGGAGAATGTGTGTGCTTTATCTTTTTGGCTTGCCTGTTATTTCACACTGGTTTTCCATTAGTTGTTCCTTTTGTGTGACAACATATTATCTGTATTTTAACTGATTGAAGTGCCAAGTCTCTGACACATCAGTAACGTAGGCGGCATTAAACCAGACTGTCTTGTAGTTTTTCCTCTTCCTTTGCCTGTAGATTTCAGGGTTTTTTTTTTTTTCATAATAAAAATTCATTAAGAAAGTTGTTCAAGCAGAATGTATTAAACGCCTCCAACCTGCAGAACCCCCTGGTGCTCCCAGATCAGAGGTGGGAGATTTTGATAACATGGAAGCATGTGCTTGGGGAAGATGGGAATTCACTGGGGAGGAGACTGGCAACCGGCCCTGTACTCACAGCCACCAGGCTGGGACCATTTGACCATGTGGAAAATGAGAATAAGCTCTTCCTCAAACAGAAGCATGGCAGTCACTGCGAAAACGGAAGCTTTCAGACACACAGAAAAAAATTTTAGAGCCAAGAAAGCTACTCTTCCACATTTCCATTTGCATCTCTCAGTAATGTTTAATTTCAGAAAATAACAAATCTTCTCAGACATAAACAACCAAGTAAAGGTTAAAAACACAACAGACTAGTATTTGAGGTTAAAAACACAAGAATTAGTATTTGAAGGGAGAGATGGTGTGTAGCCCTGGCCTGCCCAATCAACAGAATAGCATTCTCAATGAGGGATGAGGCTCAGAGTGTGGGGTGTTCCCCCAGAATGCATACAGACACCCTCGGGAGCCCCAGAACCAAACTAACTTCTCACAATGGTTTATGCCTAGTGGCTTAGTTGTAGTAGACCCTACTGACTGGTGTTTCTCTTAACACAGCTACAAATACACACACACACACACACACACACACACACACACATATATTCTGGAATAGAGATCATCAAATTCAGGTCAGCACATCAAATGTGGTACCATTTTAGTAAATAAAATTTTATAAGCACACATCTGTGGTCCTTATTTGCACATGCTTTGTGGCTGTTTTCATTCTGAGACAATCAAACCTGAGTTAAGTGTACCAGGTGTTAGGTCTCAGACCCAGGACAAATGACTAACTAAGAGGCCTCTTTAAAATATCAAAGCAAATAAAGCTGCTATAAACATGGTTGAGCAAATATCCCTTTTGTGTACTTGAGAAAACTTTGGGTATATACCTAGCAGTGGTATAGCTGGGTCTTGAGGAAGCACTATTCCTAATTGTCTTAGAAAGCGCCAGATAGATTTCCAGAGTGGTTGTACCAGTTTACATTCCCACCAGCAGTGGAGGAGGGTTCCCCTTTCTCCACAACCTCTCCAGCATGTGTTGTCCCTTGAGTTTTTCATTTTGGCCATTCTGATGGGTGTAAGGTGATATCTCAGGGTCGTTTTGATTTGCATTTCCCTGATGGCTAATGAGGATGAGCATTTCTTTAAGTGTTTCTCTGCCATTCCATATTCCTCTGTCAAGAATTCTCTGTTTAGCTCTGTTCCCCATTTTTTAATTGGATTACTTGGTTTGCTGCTTTTCAGCTTCTTTAGTTCTTTGTATATACTCGATATTAGTCCTCTGTCAGATAAAGAGTTAGTGAAGATTCTTTCCCAATCTGTAGTCAGGCGTTTTGTTTTGATGACAGTGTCCTTTGCTTTACAGAAGCTTTTCAGTTTCATGAGGTCCCATTTATTGATTGTTGCTCTTAGAACCTGTGCTGTTGGTGTTCTGTTCAGGATTTGTAATAGCCAGAACCTGGAAACAACCCAGATGTCCATGAACGGAGGAATGGGTACAGAAAAATTGTGGTATTTTTACACAATGGAATACTACTCAGCAATCAAAAAGAGGAAATCATGAAATTTGCAGGCAAATGGTGGGATCTAGAAAAGATCATCCTGAGTGAAATATCCCAGAAGGAGAAAGACAAACACGGTATATACTCACTTATATAGACCTATAAGATATGATAAACATAATGAAATCTATACACCTAAAAAAGATAATCAAGAGAGCGGACATGGGGTAAGATTATCAATCCTCATTTTGAAAGACAGAAGGGATGCGCATTGAACATTGACAGGAGTCTACTGAGCGCATTTGAAAAACTCTAACTAGCAGTGTTTTCAAAGCAAAGACTCATGACCAAACCTTTGGCAGAGTACAGGGAATCATAAGAAAGAAGGGGAGTTAGTCTGATGAGGAAAGGATAGGAGCTCCACAAGGACCAAATATATCTGGGCACAGGGTCTTTTCTGAGACTGACATGCAACCAAGGACCATGTATGAATGTAACCTAGAACCTCTGCTCAGATGTAGCCTGTGGTAGCTCAGTAACCAATTGGTTTCCCATAGTGAGGGGAACAAGGACTATTTCTAACAGGAACTCAATGACTGGCTCTTTGGCCTCCCCACCCCCCAAGGGAGGAGCAGTCCTGTTAGGCCACAGAGGAGAGCTTTGCAGCCAGTCCTGAAGATACCTGATAAAACAGGATCAGATGAATGGGGAGGAGGTCCCCCCTATCAGTGGACTTGGCAAGGGGCACAGTGGAGACGAGGGAGGGAGGGAGGGACTGGGAGGGAATGAGGGATCGGGACATGGCTGGGATACAGAGTTAATAAAATGTAACTGATAAGAAAAAAAATAAAATTAAAAAAAAACAAAAACAACAATAAAATAAAATATCAAAGCAAACCTGGCCTCCAGGTTCTCCCAACATCCCTAGGTCCTTAGCTCTTAGGCCTCTTTGGATGGCACAGCCTGCCTGCTACCCTAAACTTCTTCAGTGTGGGGGCTGGGCTGCCCTTCTGCAAACTGCCCTTTCCTGTATAATCCAGACAGTTTGGCCATGCTGGTCCTTATTTCTGTTGTTTGTTTTCTCTCTTTTACCCTCCTGGACTCTTGGCTCCTGGCTCTCTCCCCTCCCCACACCTCTGGCTGTGCTCTCCCTCATAGCTACACATCTTCTCTTCCACCATACCTGAGAAGGCTTCTCTAATTTCTTTTTCTTTCTTTCTTTCTTTCTTTCTTTCTTTCTTTCTTTCTTTCTTTCTTTCTTTCTTTCTT
>NW_026596069.1:13344715-13423816 GCF_907164565.1 Psammomys obesus
TTTCTTTCTTTCTTTCTTTCTTTCTTTCTTTCTTTCTTTCTTCCTTCCTTCCTTTCTTTCTTTCTTTCTTTCTCTCTCTCTCTCTCTTTCCTTTCTTTCTTTCTTTTTTATTCTTTATTAATTATACTTTATTCACTTTGTATCCCCCCTGTGGTTCCCTCCCTCCTCCCATCCCAATCCCTCCATTCCCCCACCCTCTGCATGCATGCCCCTCCTCAAGTCCACTGATAGGGGAGGTCTTCTTTTCCTTCCTTCTGATCCTAGTCAATTAGGTCTCATCAGGAGTGGTTGCATTGTCTTCTTCTGTGGCCTGGTAATGCTGCTTCCCCCTCAGGGGGAGGTAATTAAAGAGAAGGCCAATCAGTTCATGTCAGAGACAGTCCCTGTTCCTATTACAATGGAACCCACTTGGATACTGAACTGCTATGGGCTACATCTGTGCAGGGGTCTTAGGTTATCTCCATGCATAGTCCTTGGTTGGAGTATGAGTCTCAAGAAAGACCCCTGTGCTCATATTTTTTGGTTCTGTTGCTCTCCTTGTGGAGTTCCTGTCCTCTCCAGATCTTACTGTTTCCCACTTCTTTCCTAAGATTCCCTGCACTCTGCCCAAAGGTTGCCCATAAGTCTCAGCATCTGCATTGATAGTCTGCAGGGCAGAGTGGAGGTAGCGTGGCCGAGTGGTCTTCTTTCTTTCTCTTTCTTTCTTTTCATTCACCAGAAAGTCACATGGTCCGTGTTTTTTCTTCCTGTGCCTTTGCAGAAGATGCCCCTAACTTCCCACTTCAGAAGCTCATTTTGTCAGTGAAACTTTTTTTTTTTCTCCCTGAAACAAAATACCTCAAATGAACAATATGGGCGGGAGTGGTATTTTGTCTCTTGGTCTGAGGTCCATAGTCTTTGGCCCATGGTGAAGCAGAATGTCAGGGTGAATGGCAGCAAGAACACATAGCCTGCTCCTTTTTCTCCTCTCATTCTATGCAGTGCTCACCTATAGGATGTGCTGTTCACATTCAAGATAGGTCTTCCGCTTTCTCCATTATCTTTGGGAGCGTCTTCCCAGACACCCCAGGCATGCCAGCCCTTTACTATGCTCCTGGGTGCTTCATAAGGCAGTACAGCTGATGATCAAAAAAGTCATAGGTTTTTTGATACTGTTCCAGGACAGTTACTGTATTTTCATCTGTCCGTTCTGAGGTTCTGAATAACTGTGAAATTGTTTCTGTCAGAATATTGAAGTTGAGAGAAGAGTCATAGGTCGAGGAATTGACGGGCTGACAGTTCACCCACCAGAAGTCAAATAAGGCTGTGTTTTTATTTCTGAGGCTAAGAGCTGTTCTAGGGACATAGTCATCATGTCACAGTCTTAACCAGAAGAGTTCTCAATGCCAAATTGAGGCTTTAAAAATGTGCTGTGTGAAAGCAACTTGTATGTAATTTGGGGACTGCCTCAGCCTTCAAAAACAATTGTCCTCACTAGCTGGGCAACCTTTCACTCTCCGACCTGATTCAAGCCCTGGCCTCCACCTCCCTCCCACCCCAACAGAGCAATTACAATGGTCTGAAATAAGGTAGGAGGTGAGTTCCAGGTGAATTTCTCTCTTCTCCTAGGAGGATGCAAGCTCCCTGCAGGCTTTTGTTATGCTTACTTCAGTAGCCCAGGGGTTGGAAGACCAGCATTCCTCATAGTTAAGGATACAGTCCTAAACTGGCTACTTCTATGTTAACTGACAGGAGCTAGAGTCATTTGGGAATGACCTCTGAGTTGAGAAAATGGCCTCCCTAAGATTTGCTTGTCAGTAAGTCTGTAAGGCATTTTCTTACTTTGTGATTGATGTGGTTGGGCCAAGTTCACTGTAGTTGGTTTCACTGTGGTCCTGGGCCCTGTGAGAAGTCAGGCTGAGCATATATATATATATATTTTTTTTTTAATTGAGGCTAGAAGAGGCAGCCCAGTTAGGGAAAAGGGAAAATGGATCCAAAGGGAGACAAAAGAGTCAGAGACAGCTCCTGTCCCTAATGTCAGGAGTCCCACCTGAAGAACAAGCTACACACCTGTCACATATAAGCTGACAGCCTAGGTCAGCCCGATGCATGTTCCGTGGTTGATGGTTCAGTCTCTCTGGACACTTATGGGGCCAGGTTAGATGATTCTGAAGGTTTTCTTGTAGGATCCTTGACCCCTCTCAGAGCCTGACTTTTTAATATGATCACATTTATCCCTTTTGGTTCTACACTGTGCTTTACAGAAACCTACATGTCCATGAGAACATAAGGAAACCATCTCTGCCTGTCAACCCCTGGGTTTATCCTACAAAACTTAGGGTATTCTGCTAAAAATAGCACTGCGTATCTTAAAGAACTGGCTGAATGAGCCAGCTATGCACCAACTTTTGAAAGCTCTTGCACAGTCTTGCTTGAAATATCTAATGTGTGACAGGACAGTTGAGGAGCAGTGCCAGTTGAGGTATTTCTTGTACCTTCAATCCATAATCTTAAAAAGCCTCTAAATCCCAGGTCAATGAAGCCTCCACTTTAAAGGAATACAGGATGCTAACTCATGAAGAATGTATGATTCCTTGAAGAATCTGGGGCACATTTTTGTTTCCATTTTCAGTTGCATTACCCCACCTTACAAACATGTTTGTTGGAGTATGGACAAGCGGAAGCTTTCCCTGTTGGTGGACTCTTATAGAAGCCAAGGAAGAAACCACATGGTTAGAGGCATATATTCTGGAGGCAGATTGCCCTGTTCAGATTCTGACTCGACATCTTGTACCCTGAGGGAGCTGAATTTCCACATTTGCCTCCATTTCCTCATTTGTAAATTTTGATGTCAATAAGTACCTACTTGACAGGGCTGTTATGACAGAAAAAGAAGCCCACACATAATATATATTTTAAAATTAAACCCTTAAAATTGACACATAGTAAGCAGGCAAGACATTTTAAATGTAGTAACCATAAAAACTATAAATCCAACAGTTCGAAGAAACAATACTAATGAAAATGTCTGCAAAGAATAAACTGACCACATTTTACATAAAGACAGATATGAAGAAGGGTTCTTGCTTGTCAACTTGTTTAGCTCTAAAATCAACTAAGAGACCACCTCTAGCTGGGTCCTGGAAGGATTAACTTCAGCACAGTGGTCAGCACCTTCCAAGGTCCATACATAAAGCAAGGCTGCTTTTGTCTACCTGTCTTAGTTCCTTGCATCTACCCTATGGTCAGCACTGCCATCATTGGCTGACATCAGAACCCAGCTTATTTGGCATTCCAATGTGGACTAAGGACCAGCAGCTCTCCAGAAAGCCTGGAGGCCTTCAACACCACATTAGAACTTCTGGGGCATCCAACTTTGTAGAGTGAGCAGCTACCACATTCATGGCCTCTCCAGCATTCAGAGATTCAGAGCACCAGCCCATATCACGGAAGCTAATCTAATAAACACACACACACACACACACATACACACACACACAGCACCATCACCAGCAATAAGAACAACAACAACAAACAAATATACTTACATAGATATAGATACAGATATACATTTGTTCTACTAGTTCTAGTTCTGTCTCTCTATAGAACTCTGTTAGAAGTCTCCCTCCCCTCTTTTGGGAGGTTGTAATACAAACTTAATAATATAATATTCCTTTTATTTGACACTTATCACATCAAAAACAGTCTTTTGGCAATGCACATTTCAAATTAAACTTTAAATCTTCTAATATCTTCTAACTTAAAAATGTACAGATTGGTATTGTACACTGAGTGTATCCTCCCAACAGTTGCCTGACGCTCTCCCTCTTTTTGCCTGTCACAACTCTGGTTTGTTGCCTCCCTTCCTCTAAACAATTCCTATCCTTCTTTCCTTCAAGACACCTGCAACTCAGATTTGTTTCTGCATCTCACCAGCTGCCCCAGACAGAGCTCAGTGCTCCCATCTTTACCCTAACAGACACATCCCAGACACCTGCTTTGTTCTCCCCTTTTTCTTAAATTTGGTCATTATGATGACTTTGCTTGGCATCCTTCTTATTAATACATTTCAAGAAAATGAGCATGATTCAAGTTATAAATCAAATGGCCTGACCTGAATCTGGCCTATTTGGCAAAGGACTCTGGAAAAAGCCACTAGATATCCTGCTGTCATGTGCTCTCAAATTTGGTTCTTTCATCTTGAGAAAGCATATAACAGAATATGATCTTCAGTGCAAGGACAGCTTTAATTAAACAACAGACAAACAAACAAAAACATTTATCCATGTGACACTGCTTTATAATCCATTGGTCTTAACTGTTTAACTATTTAATAAATGCATCTAAAAACATCAAATGTGCTCATGTCTTCCCTTGCTCACTGCTCACTCACCTGGATTAAGAATGTAGCAGTAGCTATCATATCTGTAATCCCAGCAACTGAGATTCTGAGTCAGAAGAATTTCTATTTCAAGGGAGATGACATCTGTAGCCAACTGGCCTTCAGCTTGGAATAAATTCAACACTAACTTCTAAATTCCAATCTAGCAAAAAGTCACAAGAGGGAATTCAGTATTGTTGAGACCAGGTGTCCTGCACTATTGCTGTATAGTCTGTAAAACAGTGAGCTGAGCCAGTGACTACTCAGTGAGTTGTCAATTTGTGGAAGGATGCAAATCAAACATGTTCTTCATTTTCTGTTTCTGACATAATGATTTCACAATTTACAGTGGGCAAGTTGCTCAGAACACACCCGTGTGATTTCCCAGAGACTCTTAAAATTCTTTGCAAAGACTATGGGGATAAATCTTGAAAGTGACCTCAAGACTTAAGCTCTTAAGCACAAAAGGGAACAAAGGTTGGGTTGAGTGCCCTGGAGGGTGTTTCTGTGGCTCTGTAAATGCTTAACTGCCGGAAAGGGAGTGTTTGGGATGCAGCACGAGGATATTTGTACAGTTCTCCAATTAGCCTCTGGGAAAAGCTTCAAATTTCAAAAGGAGCTAGAGGTGTGGCTCGGTGGCAGGGAGCATATTTAACAAACACAAAGCCTGTATCAACCCTTATCATCAAATTACAATACAGGTTGTGACCCAGAAAGATTCTCAGAACTCGGCAGAGCCAAGGTGCTCTTTGGGAAGCATTGACTGATGATGTTCCTTTTTCTTCCAACTCTTTCTCTCTGTCTCCTCTTCCCTGGTATTCCCTGAGCTCAAGGGATAGATGTGATATAGATGTTCAATTTAGGAATGGAACAACTGTCGCTTATTCTCAACTTGTGTAGTTATGAGTGTCTGTTAAGCACCTCCCACTGCCAGAAGACTGAAAAAAGTTCATATCTGCAGGCAAGAACACAAATATTTTTTAAAAGAATTTGACAACGTGACAATTTAGCAAAATAACAATAGTAAGTCTGCTGTAGGCCCTCTGACCTGCCCAGCTCTACTTCCACTCAGTGACTTGCATAGTTCCTTACAGCATAAAAACAAGCAAGCAAACAAGCAAACAAACAAACAAAAAACACTAATCCAGCAGGAAGAAATTTTTCTGGTCCATTTGAGATTGACTTTTCTATGTCCTGCAGCCAAATTATGTGGTATCTGTAGCAATGGAGGCTTACCTTCTAGCCATTGTGAGTGACTAAGTGGGTGTCAGTGGTGTGTTTGGTTGGTTTTTTGTTACCACCTCCTTATCTGGTAACTCATAGGGAAGGATTCCATGATTGACCCCAAACTTTTCATGTAATAGCCTATGTCTTCAAGGAGCAACATTGTGTACACACGCAGTATTCCTCTGTCCAAACTAAATTAAAAATAGTTTGCAGTTAATTTACAAACTAATGGATTTGTGTATGTCTTTTCATACACTCTCCACATCCCCCATGTTCCCACCCTTGCTTAAACACTTAACTACCAGAGTTCTCCCCTCTCCTTTCACACACACACACACATATATATATATATATATATATATATATATATATATATATATATATATATATATATTTTACTCGATCTTCAATTACAATTTTTAATTGGATTGCAAGATCATAGGTTTCCTATGTCTTTCACATGAGCATATTTTAATTTGTGTTATAGAATGCTGAAAGGGTGAGAGCTCAAATAAAATTGCACTGAAGTGACCACCTTCTCATGTATATATTAGCAGTGTGATACTAGTATGGGCATGAAAGGTCTCAGGCCCTTTTCTCCTCACAGACAATTATTCTTGTTTAAGCTATCATGTCTATGTTCCAAATTGAAGCAAAAGAAAACAAAAAGAGACAATTCCCTTTTCTTTTAATTAAATAAGTAATGGACACTCCCTGTTCTACCAAAGATCAGGCAGGCCTCCAGAATTCCAGGTAGACCACCCACCCACCCGCCAAACTCCCAACTCTCTTGTTTCCCCTCCAACCCTTGTTCCATCCCCCAATTCAGGCAGAGACTCCTTGCTCTACTGGAGACCACTTCAGCTTGCTTCCAGAAGTCCACATTGGCCACAAAAGCCCACAGACCTTCCCTACTCTCTCCAGTAAACCCTATACCCTATCCATAATCCCCAACACTCAGCATCACCCAGCCACAGACCCCAACTCTGGCAGAGAAACCCTGCTCAACCAGAGTCCAGATGGCCACCAGAGGTCTAGCCCCCAGTTTGACTCTACGAGACTACAAATGCAAGTGCACACTATTGTATGCAGCAAAACTTTCAGTCACCGTAGAAGAAGAAAAAACAAGATAGCCATGATAACGTCAAAACAAAATATCTATCCACGAATCCAACCCTACAGAAGATACTGGAAGGAAAACGCCAATCTAAGGAGAGTAACTACACCCATAGGAAAGAAAACAAGAAATAAACAATTTTACACCAGCAAAACAAAAGAAGAGAAACACACACATACACATACACACACACATCACCGCCACCACTACCATCAATAACAACAACGTAAGAATTTACAATCATTGGTCATTTATATCTCTCAACATCAATGGACTCAATTCCCAGTTTAAAAATTTCCCAATTCAAGAAAAAACTAACAACTCAGACTAACAGAATTGATGCAAAAACAGGATCTGTCTTTCTGTGTAATACAAGAAACACACATCTGCATCAAAGACAGACATTTGTAAAAGAAACATTACTAAAGCTTAAATCACACTTTGACCCTCACACTTTGACCCTCACACATGGAAAGTGGAAGCCTTTAATATACCATCCTCACCAATGGATAGGTCATCTAGCCAAAAGCTAAACAGAAAAACACCGGAGATTACAACATTATAATCCAAACATTTCACTGAAACTAAAAAGGATATACCTCTTTCTCAGAACCTCATGGAGATTTTTCTAAAGCTGACCATATATACTTGGTCACAAAGGAGGCCGCAACAGATAAAAGAAATTTGAAATAGCCCCCTGTATTCTATCAGACAGCTATAGATTAAATCTGGAATTCAACAACAATAGAAACAACAGCAAGCCAACAAACTGATGGAAACTGAACAGCTATTTACTGAACTACACTGAGTTAGGACAGACAGAAGGAAAGAAATTAGGCTTCCTAGAATTCAATGAAAATGACTGCAAAACATATTGAAACTTATGGGACATATTAAAGACAGTGCTAAGAGAAAAATTCATAGCTCTGAGTGTTTATATGAAAATATTGGTGAGATCTCATCTAGCAGTTGAATAGCACACCTGAGAGCTTTAGAATGAAAAAAAGTAAGCACACTCAAGAAGAGTAGATGGCAGGAAACAATAAAATAAAAAAAAAGAATCAATGAAATAGTTTTCTTTTTCACAAAAATCAATAAGATAGACAAACCCTTATACAAACTAACTAAAAGATGGAAAAATAAGATCTGAATTAAGAAAACCAGAAATGAATAGGGTGCCATAACAACAGACACCTAGGAAGTCCAAAGAATCATTAGGTCATACTTTAAAAACATGTACTCCTCAAAAATTGGAAAACCTAAAAGAAATGTAAAATGTTCTTGATATAAACCACTTATCAAAGTTAAATCAAGATTAGATAGATAATTTAAATAGACCCATAATCCCTAAGTAAATAGAAGCAGTCATTAAAAGTCTCTCAACTAAAAAAACCTCAGGGCCAGACAGTGTTAGTGCAGAATTCTATAAGGCATTCAAATAATAGCTAACGGCAATACTTCTCAAATTATTACAAAAAAGTAGAGATAGAAGGAACATTTCCACATTTGTTTTATGAGGCCACAGGCATCCTGATACTAAAAACACACAAAGATTCTACAAAGAAAGAGAATTACAGACCAATTTCCTTTATGAGCATAAATGTAAAAATACTCAATAAAATACTAGTAAACTGAATCCAAGAACACATCAAAAAAAAAAATCATTCACCATGATCAAGTAGGCTTTATCCTAGGGATGCAGGGGTAGTTCAACATGCAAAGATTAGTCAGTATAATTCATCATATAAACAAACTGAAACAGTGACAACAACGACCAAAAACACACACGGTCATCTCCTTAGATACAGAAAAATGCCTTTGACAAAATCCAATATTTCTTCATGGTAAAGGTCTTGGAGAAAGCAAAGATCCAGGAACATACATATATATAATAAAGACAATTTACAACAATCATATAACCAACATCGAATTAAGTGGAGAAAAGTTAAAATCAATACCACTAAAATTAGGAACAAAAGAAGGTTGTCCACTCCCTAGATATCTATTCAATATAGTACTTGATGTTCTAGCTGGAGCAATAAGACAACTGAAGGAAATCAAAGGGATACAAATTGGAAAAGAAGAAATCAAAGTATCTTTATTTGTAGATGATATGAGAGTATATATAAGTAACCCCCAAAATTCTGTCAGGGAACTCCTACAGCTGATAAACACCTTCAGCAAAGTGGCTAGATACAAGATTAACTTAAAAAAAAAAAGTAGCCCTCCTACATACAGATGACAAACAGACTGAGAAAAAAAAAATCAGGAAAACAACACTTTTCACAATAGCTACAAATAATATAAAATATCTTAGTGTAACTCTAAGCAAGCAAAAAGCTTGCATGATAAAAGCTTCAAGTCTTTGAAGAAAGAAACTGAAGATATCAGAAGATGGAAAGACCCCCTATGCTCATCTACCTACCAAAAACAATCTATAGATTCAATGCAATTCCCATCAAAATTCCAGCACAATTCTTTACAAACCTTGGAAGGGTAATATTCAACTTCATATGGAAACACAAAAGCCAGAATGACTATAACAGGCCCTCCTCTGTAATCAGGCAAGGTTTCTGTTGATGGGACCGGGACACCAACCCAGCCATAAAACCTTTGACCTACAATCTACCATGCCTGCAAGATGTTTGGGGCAATGGACACACAGAACTTGTGGGAGTGACCAATCAATGACTAGTTCAACTTGCGGCCCAACCAGCAGAGGGAACCTATGCTAGAAACTGCCTGGATGACCAGAAACCAAAGGCTGGATAGTTCAGAGATCTATGATAGAAACAAGACAAAACAATCAACAAAAATGACTCTTAATGATATTTTTCTGTACTCATAAATTGGTCCCAAGCCCAACCATCAACAGAGATGCTTCCACTGGCTGCTGACATGAGCAAATGCAGAAACCCACAGCCAAACATTAAGTGGAGAGAGAGCCCCAATTAAAGCTCTCCATTGGTTCCCTCCTCTTGGAGCTTGGGGACTCTGTGGAAAAGGGGAGAAAGAATTGTAGGAGCCAGAGGAGTAGAGGACACCAGGAGAACATGGCCCACAGAATCAACTAAGCAGGGCTCACAGGCCTCAGAAACTGAAGCAGCAATCACAGAGCCTAGATGTGTCTTTCCTAGGTCCTCTGACTCCTATCAGTGGGAATGCGGTGTTTTTGACCTCTTTGTCTGCTCTTGAGAGCTTTTGCTCTTATTGAGTTCTCTTTCCCAGTGTTGTTTGAGGGTTTGTGCCTAGTTTTAATTGTATCTTCTGCTGCTATGTTCAGTGGACATCTGCCATCTCTGGAACAGTTTTTTTTTTTTTTCTTTTTCTGAAGGGAAACAGAGGAGAAGTGGATTTGAGGGAGAAGGGAGGTGGGATTGGATATAAGGATTGGGGGAGATGGGAAAATGAATTCAAGATGTATTTTAAAAAAGAAATGAGCATATATTTTCTTGATCTTTTATACACCAATAGGAAGGAATTTCACCAATTCCTTCCTACAAAAAAGTATCAGTCTTGTTATTAGCTAGAATGGTGACTGGGAAGCAATTAGCAGTCTGATAAAAAGCGAAAAGAATAGGTTGGAATTTAGATTTTTTGAGCTGTTGTTGTCAGACTGAACATATTCTTGATTAACATTTAAGAAATGTAGATGACTTACCAGTGTAGACTACTTACTGTTCATCAGAAGCTCTTACAATATTTCAATCACATCAATTGTTCATCACTTCAGAAACATGTAACCAATTATTTAAATTATAAATCTTTCAGTGGTAGAGATTAGGTTTTGCTTATGTCCCAGGTGGGCATCTTGATCCACTTTTCTTTCTAAAAGGAAATAAGGTGCTCTTTTCTTTATGGAACCTCCTAGATAGTCAGCTGCCACAAAATAAAGCTGAATATCTTCTTCCAAGCCCCTGGCTGTGTGAAATTCATTGAATTAGACAATGAATGCAAGCCTCATATTTTCTATGAGAAGTGCATAGCCAAAGAAATTCTGCTGATGTTCTGGGTGAAGTAAGGAAGAGTTATATGGTCTGAATCAGTGGTTAAAAATCATGCTAGAATTCCCCAAGAGGTAAGGTGCCTTGATCTTGGACATTACAATAATCAAGTTGATAACATTCAAATTGTCAGTTGACATCCACAACACATCTCTGAACAGACTTGTGCTTTCTATCTCAAATTTTCATTGGTCTATATTAATAACACCTCTTAGTTAACAGCAGACAGAATATTCGTTTCACATAAGGCGAGCATATCTCATAGGAAATCATGGCCTCTTTAGACCACCTTAGACCTATCATTCCTATAGGGTGCCATCCTATCTTGTCATAACTTTGTTCTACACCGTTAGCAGGCATATGCTGTGTGAATGTTGGGAAAGCTGATCTCATAACAGCAGGAGCCCTGTCTTCCCCTCTGGTGGCACAGTTGGCTCAAGATTAACCCTTTCTCTTAAAGCAGGCTGTTTCGTCAGATTCCTCTCCCACTTTTTCAGCTTTTCTCTGACCTGACCACCCTCTAGCACAATTTCTTTCCCTCTTTCCTCCTGTAGGGAACTCTCACTCTCTTGTTCAGTCACTCAGACTGAGCCTTTTTGTTCTCTGTTCTCCAGTGCTGCTCACTTCTCACGTGCTTCCATCTCCACTGGAAACCTCTCCAGTTGGACCACCAACTCTTCGAACCTTTCAGGAGAGAGAAGGGTGACTCCTTTTGTGTACTCTTTACAGCCATTTTGTTGTTATTTCTCAGGATCCTGCATTTAATACTTGTTATTACTCATGAAATACTTGTTATTTCTCAGGATCCTGCAATTTTTCCAACTGTTCAGTCATTCTTCTCACCATTTTTGAAACAGAACATATGAAGAAGAAAGAGAAAGAAAAAAAAAAAACAGAAAATTCCTCTGGGAACAAAGCAAGTGATGTCCCAGCAGTAGCAGCCTTAACAATTTTTTTGCTGGCCTTTTGAAAAAAAAAAAAAAATCCATTCTTTCATCCTTTGCTGTTTCCTCTATGGCATAATGAAGTCAAATTTCCCATCTTATCCTCAACTTTTGGGCCTGAGGAAGCATTTGTAGTTGTCTCCACTACTTTGTGGGTTCTTCTTTCTCCACCCTATATATGTACCGGTTTCACCCCCTATAACCAGATAGGAGAGAAAGGAGGAGAGGAGAGGAAGAGGGAGGAAACTCTGAATCTAATTTCTTTCCTTTTGTTTCTTCTTTGAGCATGACTGCTAACAAACCCCCCCCCCCCACAACCAATAACCACCAATCTCACCTCTAGGTGACTCAGCATTTATATACCCTCTGAAAAGTTCCCGCAATTACAAATGTGACACCATCACAGAAAGTATCTGCTGCTGGCAGAATCACATTTCTGCTAGAGTAGAAGGCAAATCGTAGTCAGCCACTGCTGTGGACAGTCCAGAGAAGCTCCACATCCTTACACCTGGGACTAAAATGAGAACATATTCTTATATGACAGACAATGTTCCTGAAGAAACTGGTAATACAAATTAGGTTCTTAGTTTAATCAGTAAAATTTTTTTCAGTGTTTATATTTATGTTATATGATTACCAAGAAAACTGAAAGATCTCCAGCAGCACCTCAATAAATTGCATTTTATCCAATAAAAATATAAATTAAAACTGTAAAGATTCTCGGTTTGAAAAAAAAACATTTTTGAAAATTGTGAGTTAGGAAAAATTTAGACTTCTCAAACAAAGCTTAAAAATATTTTTTTTCTAACATAAACTTAAAAAATCCATAAAAAAAATGAAGCTATACACACAAGGGACCTCGGAATAATCACTTTGTGTCCTAGAATTACAACCCCTGGGCGTTCTTTCACATTTTTAGTTTAGGAGGACAGAAGCTTCTTCAGATGGTTGGAAATACACTTGACTGAAGGAATACTTGTAAAGGACTTCGTTCCAGGGCTGTTAAAGCTAAAGTAAACTGTAAGACCTGGGGTCTCACAGCTCAGGAGTTTAAGATCGCGCCCTTCCCAGAAACTCCCCCAGACCAAGACTCGTTGCAAAAGCAAGAGGTTTATTAACCATTGCGCAATGGGGTCACCCCTGCCGGTCAGCAAAGAGTGGCACCGGGAGACAAAGGCCTTTAGGTTTTTAAAAGAAAAATTGCGGGAGATTTGAAGTTGCAGTCTTGGCAATTTAGGATTGGACGAGGAAGCTATAAAGTAAAATAATTGGTTAGTCTTAGGTGCTCAAGCTTGGCCAGTCCTGCCAAGTGTGGATGCAGCTGCAATTGAAGGTGGGGGTGGTTAGCTCATCTTAAAGATTACAGGCTACAGACTTTTGGCTGGAGGTCAAAAGCTACTCAGAAGAAGTCTAGGTTTGTTGCTAAGAAATGCTATCTCAAAGACAGGAGTTTTTCTTTTTGCTGAGTGAAGGTCATTGCTTGCTTGCCTTTTTTTTTTCTATCTGTCCTCATAGATAGGGTCACATTTTTCCATTCTCTGGAAAGGTACTAAGAGGCTTTAGCTTAACCTAGACCTAAAACTCAAAACTATAGGCTTTAGAAGACATACAGGTTACAAAGTTAGTCTAACCCTTTCAAAACTATATGTTATATAAATTTTTTTCTAAATTTTGTCAGACTCCAAGGTGTTTCACCATGTTGTGTGTTGACAATAATTAAGGAACACCCACGGAAAGAGGGGAAGGTGGTTTGGTGATTGTTCTTTCTGAGACATGGCCTCAGAATATACTCAGTCCTCACAAGACAAGCAAATGTTGAATTTTAAAAATTATTTCTATAAAGTATTAGCTACAGAGAGCAGAGTGTTTTAATTTAATTTGAAAATGACTGTTCTGTTGGTTGGAAGATCCTTACTGCTGTCTCTCGTTTTCTTCTACAGATTTCTGGAAATACTTCTGGCAGACCACAGTCCCATTTTCATTTACAGTTCCTTCACAACCATATACAAAGCACTCTGTGATTGTCAGAGAATTTTCATTGTTTTATTTTTTTTTCCCCTTCTTTAAAAAAAAGCTTCTTGAGTTCACTAGGATAAAATTTCTTTGTGATGAGATAATATATCTATACTAATAGTTGTTCTTTTTCATTCATGCACGCATATACAACATAAACAACATAATTATTTTAATTAGTACAACCATTATTCTCAATTCATTTTCTCATTAGCTACCTCCCCTTGAAATTTCCTATATATTAACATATTCGTATCGTGACATGAATTCAGTTTTTTATACTCATTGGTTAGGATATCAATAAGCAACAAGTATGAACTAGCTTTGAATGTTAAATTATATACAATTTTAGATAAAAATAGAATTCTGGACTGTAGAGAATTAGCAATATCAATAACAGAAAAACGAAGGACTTTATGTTGTTCCTTATTTAGAAGTAATTTCATTAGTCGATTACCAGTTTAAAATGAGCTAAAAGTCCATTTGTATAGCAATCGATAAAAGTTATCTGTTATTGTTTATCTCCTAAGAGGCAGATTCTATTTTAAATAGTTAACCTACCATATTAATTTCATATTTTTAATAACCAAATAAAATGTAAATGTTTACTACGTTGTTATAGACAAAACGTACAGATGGTAACCATCGCTGACCGACCTTCAACTCACAGCTGCAATCTTAAAAGATCAAAGCTGGACAGTCTCTCATGCACCCATTTAAGATATTATTCATTTGCTTTTATTTGCCTGTGTGCATGCATGTATACCATGTGTGCATGTGTGTGCCATGTGTATGCACGTGCCCATGGAAGCCAGAAAGGGCAGTTGACTAGAGCTGGAGTTTAGGTGTCTGTGAGCTCCTTAATGGTAGTAGGATCTGAATTCTGGTTTTTATGATTGAGCAACAAGTTCTCTTAACCATCCAGCCATCTTTCCAAACCATCGTGCTCTCATCAGAGTGATAAATACGCCACTTCCAATGTGTGTGCAACAGTTCCCAGCACGACCACGACAACTGTGTATGGGCCAAGGACATCAGCAGAACAACAATTGAACTAAGCCCTTAACTGTAATGAAGACGTTAGAAACATGCATGACAAACCTAGGCATTAGCTGTCTGAAACCTACAGTAAAGAGAATATTTTCCGTTTATTCCTTCTCTAGTCTTTATAAATATTGCTGTAGGAATTTTCTATTTGTTTATTTTTTTCTCTGAAATGCGTAGTCACTGTTTTCTTTGCTATGTTTTCATTCTCCACATAATTTACTGTTAGTTTTCCTGTGACCCCTTCTAAGAAAAAGGCTTTTCGTCAGCCATATGATAGGCAGGCCACATGCCCACGAGCAGTTGACGCACACAAAACGAACTCCATGAAGTGTGTGTATGCGCATGTGCGTGTGCGTACGTGTGTGTGTGTGTGTGTGCTTTTGTTTTGTTTTAATTTTTATTCAATCATTTTTTTAATTTGTCTGTTTTGACTTGTAGTTTGTTGTTGTTGTTGTTCTTTTTTGTTTTGATTTTTTCCTGTTTATTTAATTAGTTTTTATTTATTACAGTTGATTTGCTTTGTATCACAGCTGTAGCCCCTTCCCTGGCTCCCTCCCTCCCTTCCTTCCTTCCTTCCTTCCTTCCTTCCTTCCTTCCTTCCTTCCTCCCTCACTCCCTCCCTCCCTGCTTCTCCTTTCATGCCCCTTCCCCAGTCCGCTGATGGGGAGGTCCTCCTCCCCTTCCCTCTGATCCTAGCCAATCAGGTCTCATCAGGAGTGGCTGTATTGTCTTCCTCTGTGGCCTGGTAAGACTGCTCCCCCTTCAGGGGGAGGTGATCAAAGAGCCAGCCACTTTGTTTTGTGTGTTGAAAAGAAGGTGAAGCAGGAGACAGAGGGAGAAAGAATATGAAAGGATCTGGAAGAAGCTGGGGGAGAGGAAAGAATATGATCAAAATATATTGTATAAAGTTTTTTTTTAAAAAATTACTTTTATTTTTACTATATTGTTTCCCATAAAAATACAGTCTTACTCTCCCCATAAATCATCTTTGTGTGATTTCTGTGGTACTTTATACTGTCATGGGAGAAAAATTTTTTTCTTGGTGAATTTGACCTGTTTTCATTCTACGTCCTTTCATCCTTCTGTTTTTGTGCTCAACAGGGACAAAGGTCTGTTCTATTTCATATAAAGCCCACATTTCCCACCTGGTACTTTTTATGATTAAGAAAATCAGCTTCTCCCCATGGGGTGAAAGAATGTTTGATAGACAAGGTAGGTCCTTAGCGGAACCTTGGAAACAAGTGTCACAGTTCATGTCAAGCATAATAACATCTAGATTGTTTCATGACAGTTTCTAAATGCTACCTCAATTACAAGAGTGAGCCTTAATGAGAGTATATGGCCAGGAAAATGGGAAGTGGAAGGTCCCATGTGGCTTGATGAATATCTTGAGCAGTAAATCCATGAGGTATGAACTATTTCACTGAAAGATGAGGACAGCACGCAGAACAAATAGTTCACACCATCTTTCCCACGGAGAGTAATGGGTCCTATGCTGAGTGGGCTTCTATGACTCTAACTGCCATAGGCAGTGACATTTCTACCTCGGTGACTCAAGAAGCCAGGGTGCTCTTACAGTGAACTTTGTACCCTGGGAAAACCCCAGCTGGGTTTGAAATCAAGCAGAGGAAGAAAAGCAGATTTCCTGCAGAGATTAGTGAGCAGAGCTACCAGGGGTGTTCTCAGTCCCCATTCTTTGGGTGCAGTTTCTCGAACACTTCCGTTAAGGAGCTGGTCTGGTCTCCATTTCATCGATGAGTGAGCAGAGGCCAAGGAAGGCTGGCTGAGTTGCCAAGTGGCTGAATAGAAATTTTACTCCCTGCTGCCTGAAATGCACACCTACTCCACAGAAACACACCTTTTGGACTGGTGCAGGCATGGTCCTTGTGAATGCAGACTAGGGATTGCAGTGCTTCTCAAAGGTCGCCCCTCTCCACTGTCCTTCACATTTCAGATTCAGAATCAGAAGCTATTTTGTTTATTTGCCTTTGACTTAGCATTTATTACTTTCCCTTAAAATGCAAATGTTCTAGGAATAGCCAACCAAATGTTTTGTACCAGCCATTTTAGTACATATAGGTTTTTAAACTTTGAGGAGGAAGTAGATGGAAGAAAGGGAGGCATTTAGGTATAAGATGAAGATATTTAAAATCATCAGCTCAGGTGCCTTGTTAGTTCAATGGGTAGGACATCAGTCTCATAAAAATATCAGCTCTGTGAGCCTTCCCTGTCTATAAGCAGAACACTAAACACCCTTTCAAGTTCTAAAGGCAAGAGGGAGAGTGCCACAGTTCCATCACTAGACCTCTTTATAGAAGTCATTGTCTTTCAACAAGCCTAGAAGTTTTTATCATGGTGGTAGCTAAGGCTTACCAAGCATGCTTCAAAAAGATGTTTATGCATCTTCCCTGTTTATCTAGATGGTTTTTACCAAAGAGAAAAGCTGTGATCTGAATTTTATTTTATTTTATTTTTCTGAATTTTAGAAGACATTGGGATCTTTATTTATTACACAGAATGTTCCATGACTTATGAGAAATACACTAAGGATCTCAGGGCACAAATGTATTCAGAAAACAGAGGAGGTGGTAGAAATGTGTATGTCTGCAATCTCAGTATTCAAGGGTAGATGCAAATTCAAGGCCAGCCTGGGTTACATAATGAGATTCTGTTTAAAAAACAGAAAAAAAAAATATAATAGTTTGACCAGTGTCTTGACATTGCAACAGGGAATGTAGTATGCATTCAGTATAAACATAGTAATAATTTAGTATAAATGTTGAATTTTGCTTTTCTTGGACTGTCTGAATAGGATACCTATGCACTTTTGATACCCAACCATCAGCTATGGTAATGGTCTCCAGCCCTTTACAGGGGAAAGGGCTAAGCTTCATTCTCTAGATGAGCTCCACTAACTACATTTCAGCTTGTAATGTTTTTAGTCTGTGACGAGTTTATCAGGACACCACCATCAAGTGGCTCACAGCCTGCAGCTTCAGTTCCAGAGTATATTATGCTCTCTGGTCAGAATGGGGTCAGCGCAATTCACGTGTGGCACCATGAACTTGAGGAGCCATTCCTCCATTGTAGGACATCTAGATTGTCTCCAGATTCTGACTATGACAAATAAAGCTGCTATGAAGATGGTTGAGCAAATGTCCTTATTGAATGATGGGACATCTTTTGGGTATATGCCTAAGAGTGGTATAGCTGGATCTTGAGATAGCACAATTCCTAATTTTCTGAGAAAGCACAGATTGATTTCTAATGGGGCTGTACAAAGTTACATTCCCACCAGCAATGGAGAAGGGTTCCCCTTCCTCCAGTGGATACAGAAATTGTGTACATTGGATACATTTACACAATGGAGTATTACTCAGCAATTAAAAACAAGGAAATCATGAAATTTGCAGGCAAATGCTGGGAACTAGAAATGATCATCCTGAGTGAGGTATCCCAGAAGCAGAAAGATACACACAGTATATATTTACTTATAAGTGGATATAGGCATATAATATAGGAGCAACATACTAAAATCTATAGTCTTAAAGAAGCTATACAACAAGGAAGACTCTAGGAAAGATGCTTAATCCTCATTCAGAAGGGCAAACAGGATACACATCGGACAAGGAACAGGACAGGAGCCTTCCACAGAGGACCTCTGAAAGACTCTACTCACCAGGGTATTGAAGGAGATACTGAGACTCATAGCCAAACTTTGGGCAAAGTGCTGGAAACCTAATGGAAGAGGAGGGAGATAGAAAGAACTTGAGGGGTCAGGACCTCCACAAGGAGAACAACAGAGCCAAAAATAACTGAGCCCAGGGGCTCCTGCAGAGACCAATATAGGAGCTGTCTATGAAATGGATTCAGTGGCCAGCTCTTTGATCACTTCCCCCTGAGGGGTGCAGTCTTGCCAGGCCACAAAGGAAGATGAGGCAGCCAGTCCTGATGAGACCTGATAAGCTAGGGTCAGATAGAAGGGGAGGAGGACCTCCCCCATCAGTGGACTAGGGGAGGGGCATAGGGGAGAAGCAGGAGGGTGGGTGGGACTGAGAGGAGATGAGGGAGGGGGCTGCAGTGGGGATACAAAGTAAATAAACTGTAATAAATAAATAAAATTTTTAAAAAATTAAAAATAAATCTTCTCAAAGTTGCAAAATAGAATAGTATGTCTTATCTCTAGAAAACAGCTCATATATTTGGGGTATTTTAAAAATGTTCTTTAAGCTCAGCTGATAAATATCAAGCCATAAATATCCTCATGAGACGTGAAAACTTGCTTCTGAGCAGGAAGAAGCAGAAGGCCTTATATATCCTGCTTTGGCAGCCCTTGGTTTGAGGCACTGTAGCTCTGCTTCCTGCTCTGTCAGCTCAACCTACCAAAGATTAAATGCTATGTACATAGTAGCCAGTTAGCACAGGTTTTCACAGAAGGCTGGCAGGTGTTTTCATGTTTAGCCCCAACCCCCAACCCCGCAGCACCTGGCAACCTCAAAAATAAAAGCTATACTCTCTAATTGCTTTGAAACAGCAAGAGCAGCTGCTGTGGCCACCAGTGTTGATAAGTAAACAACAGGTTTTTGCACCTGCTGGAACAAAATCTTGACCTTTATTATTGACCAATCAGGTGAATCCAAGTAACTTAGCCTTCTGAATGTGCCATCGCCTCAGAAAGTAGCAGCAGCCTGACAGTATTGATTCTCTTCCTCACATGTGATATTTGCTTCACCATTGCCTCCTGACAGGATTTAATTCAGTTCCTTCATTGAAAAATATGAGTAATTTGTCTTATGGTGACTTCCTTCTAGTTCTTACTCCTTTGTCTTCTGTCTTCTAATTTACCATTTTTGAGTTGGCATCCTCTCTGAATGTTGAGTAGACTCAAGCTTTTGGCGAATAGAAAGACTAAAAGACTGAAACAGATATATTTTTTGGATGCTTATACCTTATCTCCTTGCTGCAAGGAAGTCCAGAAACTTAGAGAAACCAAGCAGAAATGATGTCACATTCAAGTCAGCCTACCACAGAATAAAAATGGTGCCCTTCCTCTACTCAAGTGTGTACACAAACAGATTCTTAGCGAGGCACATCCCAAAGCTCTGGAACTGCACAGTTTAGGCTTTTACTAAAACAGTAAGAAATGGAAAATCCAGCAACAAAGGAGGAGAAAGAATCCAGTGCTAATGAGAACCGTCTCACTGGGACACATCTTTCACAGGTGTGTGTATTTTCGCTGCTGCAGGCCTGGGTTTTAGGGAAACACACGCATGCCCATGCCGTGATGTCTTATTGGTGGGGAAGGACAATGCGCAGGGGGCTAATTCAGAAAGCAAATTCCAAAGGCATTGGACAGGAACGAGGCCTTGGACAGTATTCATCTCCCTGCAGTTTACTCCTCACCGATCCTTGTGATTCTTGTAATCTAAAGGATGTTCAACATCAAGGTCTTATTTTACGAAACAGGAAGTATGCTGTTAACAAAGGAAAACAAAACAGCATACACTTGAGAAGACAGAGAAGCGATTATTGTGACTCATCAGTGAAAATACAGGAGAGCTAATGTCAGATTCTTTCTCATTCTCAAAAGCATGCAGAATGTGCACTGTGGAGAACAAGGATTGTGCAGGCCTGTTGGAAAATCATCAGAGACTTTTTGTATCCTAAAGGGTATTTTGTTTATGACATGTTTATACTATTTTAATCAAAAGAAATAATGCAATTGTGATATGGTCAGAGGTTCAAGATTTTCTTCCAATGAAATAAATGAATGACTACTATTGATTTGTGAGAGAATCTGTCCAAAATCAAAATGTATTTTTTATCCTATTAAAAAAAAAACTTTAATAGCTATTTTTAATAGTATGCTCATATCAGTTGGTCAGTTTTCTGTGTCAAGCAAATATATTTGGATATTTGATTAAAATAACACTTATGTTATATGTCTTATACATAATACATGAAGCACTCCTGTTAAAGGAAAACAGAAAACAGTATAAATTAGACAGAGATGAGATCATAGTGACTTGTGGTACATAATAATAAGAAAGTAAAATTTCAATTTGAAAACCTCCAAGCTAAGGCATACAAACTACTAAAAGACTCCTAGTTCACACATGAGAAACACACTCACAGATATATTGACAACCCTCCAGGGTCTTGTTAAATTCACACTATTGAATTTCTGAATCAATTAACTGGTTCTTGCCAAGATTTTATATATATATATATATATATATATATATATATAGTGTTTTAAAACATGAAAATACCATTTTTACCCGCCATCTTGCCACTTCTTTTAATGTCTACAGCAACATTACAAAAAAAATTATCTAAAAATAAAAGGAAAATTATCTAAATTATCAAGTAGTGGACACGGTGAACTGGTTTATATGAAGATTAAGGAGCCCCTAAAGTTTATAAATGTTAAAAGATTTGATCATGTTTTATGCAATGTGACATTTACTGTATTTTTCTATGTATACATAAGTTTCTAAATGATAGCATGTAGATTATCCTGATTAACAATTTGAGGGTTTTGCATCAATCACCGTAATTACTAGTATTCAAAGGTTCCCTGAAAGGCGGCTGGAGCTCTGTGTGGTCTCCTCAGTTGCTTTCCACCTACTTTTTAAAGAGATGTGGCCTCTCATTAAACCTGCGAATTTAGCTAGACTGGCTAACCATCAAGCCCCAGGGATTCTCCTACACCTTCCCAGTACTGGGGTCACAGACATGTGCCACTCCAACCAGATGTGGGTGTAGGGGAGCTGAACTCAGGTTCTCATGTTTGTGCAGCAAGAACTTTACCCACTGAGAACCTTCAAAGTCCCAAATGTGAAATTACTTATTGTAGTGAAGTCTACTTCTCACTTGGAGTCTAGAACCAAGTCGACGCACATGCTCACTGATCCTTATTGGAAGACAACCTCTCATCCCCATGAAGAACCACCTTTCAGCACAGCCACACAAATCTTCAAGAAGAAAACCATGTCCACTGATGAGAATTACTCAAGGAAAAGGAAAATACTTAAAACTTCTGAGAGTTCATAGCCTTTGCAATTGAAACTGATTCTTAGGCACCAACTAAAACATCAGTTACTCCAGGCTTCTGTTAGTCTCAGCTACACTGCAGGTTTATATGACTAGGCCATGAATATGTGACTGCAGTGGAATGATTCTCCCACTCTAGAATCTTTGATTCACGGGAGGAACCATTCTTTTAGAAAGAGCTGGGCTGGCAGGATGGCTAAGCAGATACAATTATTTGTCTGGAAGCCTGACAAACCAAGTTTTATCTCTGTGTCTCTCATGGCAGAAGAAGAGAACCAGTTCCAACAAATTGTCCTTTGACCTATACCTTTGCACAATGGCAATGGTGGCGTGCACACACAGAAATGATAAATAGATAAATAAATAAATATAGAAGGTTTTTTTTTTTAAATGTGTTTATTGTGGCTCTCATGATGCAATAAATGGCATTAGGCTTTTGTAAATTCTTCCAGAACATACGATTTTTATGACATACCTGATGTTTTTGCAGTATGATGAAATCATTAGCAACCTAGAATACAGCATGCCTGCATATAGTTCGTTAAAAAAAATAAATTTACTAACTGAAAAAAGTGAGGTTGAGAGGAATGGCAGAGGGAATATTGCACTGTGGAGAGGATGTTAGATATTTGTGATAGAAATAAAAAGAAGCAGAAATGATGTAGCCACCACAGGCGCATTCTTTGTGATGAGACCTACTACATATGCATGCCATTGGCAAATTGAAAACTCAACCTTTGAAAACATCAGGAGGATATTGAATGATATGAACTATTGTGGAATTAAGATATCAGTGATTTCAACCATAGCCGCTGTCGCCCCCACCCCTCCACACACACACAGGTTAGTGAAACAACTTGCCCCTTGCCTCTTGCCACTTAGTTATTCACATGGCTGAGGAAAGCTGTCGTTTTCAGAAGCCAAGACACGATATGTGAATATGGAACCTTCAGAAATCTGGGTGTTTCTGACATTGAGAAAACATGTCACTCTTTTATTATGTTGGTGACATTATGCTCATTATAAACGATCATTGGAGGTGACTGACATTTGAGTATCATTAACGAGACATATGGGGACTAAAGCGTGACTTTCGAAGGCGTGTCTTGATCTTGTTAAGTGGAGATAAAAAGTTTCGGCATGTCTGTATGGGAATATTAATGCATAGAGAAGGGAACGCAGGAAAGCCGTGCACACAAAGCAGTGTAGTAAATCAGTCCTTACTGTCTCTTACAGCGAAGTCCTCCCGTGACCTTTCTCAGGAAAGGACTTCTCCTGATAAACATTAATTTGACAGCAAGAATGGTGTGTGGTTTGGTTATCGGAGGATGATGGGGGGGGGTTGTGGAGACAGAGAGTACTTAATTACTGTTGCAATGTACTTATCTGCCGGGGCACCTAGAACATTTATGATTTCCCGGCACCTTGTGGCCAACAGCATCTGAAGAAGTGGCTTCCACCTCAGAAAGGTACTACTGGCCCCCTCCACAGCAATGGCTCCCCAGTGAGAACTACAGACTACCCTTTGAACTAGTAGGTGAGTTTAGTAAGGTCATGGGATAAGAAGGCCAACGTGAAAAAGCCGCTAGGTTGACTCCGGACAGAGAAGCAGGTAGGCTAACTTCAGATCGTCATCCTTCCCTTAATCCCTCTAAGCACAACCCCACAGACTTATCCCCGGCTCGGCAACAGAGCACTGCTGCAACCCTGGCCCCCTGACCTTCAATGGAACCCCCAGATCTTTATCCCAGCCCCCAACTCTGGCCTGCAGCCTGTCGGAAACCACAGGCCACTCCAGCCAGAGAAGCAGGTAGGGTAACTGCATGCAATCCAGGATCTGCAATTGTGCACTGCACCAGGCTGGGCTGAAAGGAATGAAGCTTAGCCAGGTGGGTAGGTTACAAAGGACCTTGGTCAGCAGTTGAGTGCAGAGGAAACAGCCTTCTCTGAGAAGGTTTTCAGTGAAACAGCTCTCTTTCATTGGGATAATAAGGACTATATATAAACCTCGGGGAACTGGGTAGGGGTTTTTGGTGTGAGTGTACATCATTGGCTGGGGCTGAGCTGCTGGGAATGCTTCATTTGCATGGAGAGGAATTCCAGGTGCTATCTGGACTTTTCCTTATAAGGAAATAAGAAGTTTTAACCTGGCCACCAAACTGTGTGACTACCTCAAGGGTGGCAGAGGTGAGGGTGGCAAGGCTATGTGCGCCAGGGCATGCAGGCCCAGAACAGGGAGGGAGCTGCCCTTATTCCTGCTGGACTCAAGATGAGATTTTCAGGACTTGGACCTGCCTTTAGCTTCGGGGTGGCTCCCCAGGTTGCAGAGCTCACCTGTCCAACAATTGCAGATCTTCACTGCTTTTCCATTCCTCCAAGTCAAGTCCTCTAGTCTCATCCTCAGCTCTGTAAAACAAACAAACAAACAAACAAACAAACAAACAAACACCTGACGCAGCTTCCCTTCCCCTTGGAACCCATTTCCAGTGAGTCACATAGATCTTTCCCTTCAAGCTTCCTTTCCCACACTCATTGCTTTGTCCCAGCCTCCAATCCAACAAACACTTCATTTGAATCCACAGACCACAGTGATCAGGGAAGCAAGCAGGCTAGCTGCAAATCGCCTCTCCCTTGATTTCTCCAAGTCCAATCCTGCAGTCTCTTATATGTGAATATTTGCTGATAAATCAATACAACAAAGCTATAATCAGAGAACCACAGAGTTTAGCTACAGAGTAAGGGACTAGCTGGGGGTGATAGATAGGTCTATCTATCTATCACGATAAGGGAAATAGAATAAATAGTAATGGATGGATGAGGTAGTATGGAAGGATCAAATTAGAGAGAGGATGATGAGGGAATACACTAAAATTAAGGCAAATGTAAAGGGTGGTATGGAAACCTAACACAATAGAAGTTTCCTAAAATATATGCATATATTTGAAGAGGATCTAAATGAAATCACCCAATAATAGAGGAGACAAAATCCCTACTGGCCATCTCTTGTTACCCAATGAAGCTTCCAATACCAGGATTGGATTACATGTAATTGAGTTGTTGGCCAAAGGGGTCCCATGTGAAGCCTCAAATAACCCTGGCTATTGCATAGGATATAGGATGGTCTCCACAAAGTTATGGCAAGGCTGCACTGCTGAAGACAGCACCTCTGCAGCTCTTTGAACATGGAAAATCTGAGCTGGTGACTACACAGAGCATTTGCCGTTATGTTCTAGCATCTTTGATACAGGAAAGTAGTTTGCATGCTACCAAAAGAGAATGGTAAACACCAAGCCAGCCACAAACACTTAATCTACAATGGTACTCTCCTTTATATTTCAGTACAATGATGGCACAAAGCTTGTGGAAGTTACCAGCCAATATCTGATTTGATGTAAAGCATGCTCCATGAGATGAAACTCATACCCATCAATGGTCAGATGACCAACAAGCTGAGACTAGATAGCCCAGGGACCTAGGGTAAAATCAAATAATCCTCATCTAAAATTTTAAAAGAAGTAATAAATAAAAAACAAAACAAACAAAATCCAAAAAATCAACCAGCCGAACAAACAAAAAAAGCAAAGTGATAACATGAATACTAATGACATTCTGCTACACTCATAGACCAGTGCCTTGCTCAGCCATCATCACAGCAGCATCAAATGGGAACAAATACAGAGACCCACAGCCAGGCATTACTCAGAGAGTGAGAGACCTTGGAATACCCAGCCCTAAAATAGATGCCTTCATCAAATCCTCCTCCTCAGGGCTCATGGAACCTCTCTGTAGAGTTGGCACAAAAAGTGCAAGAGCCATGGCCTACTGATGACACCAAGAAAACAAGAGCCTCTGAATTAAAGTGGTCAAATATTCCTCACAGAGACTGAGGCAGCATGCACAGGGCCTGACTGGCTTGTGCCACACCCTCTGAATATATATTACGGCTTCAAGTTTAGTGGGTTTTATGAGTTTCCTGAGTATGCAAACAAGTGGGACCCTGGTTCTTGTTTTTGTACTTGTGGGGTTTTTTTTTCACTTTTGTTTGTTTTGTCCAGTTTCTATGTGTTAGTTTTTTGCTTTATCTTATCTTATTGTATTATTATATTACAAATTACATTATATGTTTTGATCCCTTAGAAGCCTGTTTTCTAATGAGACAAGAAAGAAAGTGGATGAGAAGTGAGGAAGAACTGGGAGGAACAGAAGAAGGGGAAGCGAAAAGTAAAAATAAGAGAAGTAAAAGAAACTCACTGGGTCTCCACATTATAACAATATAAAACCTAAAGTCCAATGTGGTAAAAATGGTAGCGTTTACAATATATTCTAACATGAAATATTTCAGAAAAGTACAGACTCTAATGTTTAAAAATACCAAACACCTACAGCAATTTTCAAGGTAGATGTAATGGAATGAAAGATATATTGCATTTGTCTTTTTCCTCCACCACTTTTCAACAAGTCCACCTACAGACTGAATGCAACACTTTTCAAACTTCCAGTTTGGGGGCTGGAGAATGGCTCCACGGTTAAGAGAAGTTTACTTAATTTGTTATCCAGCGCCTTCATGGAGTGACCCACAACCTTCTGTAACTCCAGCCTTTAGGAGACCTGAAATCTCTGGCCTCTATGGAAATTTGTACACACACACACACACACACACACACACACACACACACACACATACACACACACACACACACCATCACCACCACCACCACATGCACACACTCCTTTTAAATGAAAAAAAAAAAATCTTCTAAAAAAATTTTTTTTTCACAAATTCTTGCTTTTAAAAAGTAATTATCAGGCCACTGTGGGGACACATACCTGCTATTACAGCAGTAATAAGGCAAAGGCAGAAGGATCGGAAGTTCCATGACAGTGCCTGCTAAATAAGTTTGAGACCAGCTGGGCTGCAGAAGACCCTATTCCAAATGAAAACAGGAACCAATAAGTTGATCCTGAAACTTATAGGAAAATGCAGAAGGAATGGGAATGCAGCGCAGGGACAGCTGCATCTTCCATAGTCACCATTATGTTCTAGTCATCGGCAGGCTCCATGACCCCAAAGCCTTAGGTAAGGCCTTCTCAGAGCTCCTCCCTGTTTAAACTGTAACTCCAGGCCGAGCAGGGTTTGTTTTACATGAGATGAGTCGACATCTCCTTCATTACCCAGCTATGTGTCCCAGGATGTCAGGCTTCCTGCAACTCCCCACACCACAGTACTCTGCTATACAACTTTGGTTTAATCACTAAGAATGGAAAGAAGCATGCATGTGGACTATCACAGCCCTTTACTATAGGTTCTGTTTGCTTCAGCATGCTCAATAGCAGGATGAACACTTCCTTAGGGCTTTTACCAATATTGTCATTTAGGGAAAATAGTGAGCTCACAAGCAAATCCAATACCTTTTTTTTTTTTTTTTCTAACTTTATCCAAGTCCATAAAAAACAGGCCAATTGATATAGAGGTTGGTTTTTCTTTTCTTTCTTCTTTTAAAAAAACTTGAAACTTTTAAAATGTCATGACATCATCTCCTGGCATCCATTGCTTCTGGCAACAAGCCAGATCTCATTCTTTTTCTTCTGTGTGTGTTAAATTTTTTTTTCATCTGGCTATTTTTAATACTCGTCTCTGCATCGCTTTTCAGCAGTCTGATGAGGGTGTTCCACTAACAGCTGTCTCCGTCTTTACTCTGAATACATAAAAGATGTAAGACTTCGTGTCACTTGGCAACTTGACTGGATCTAGAATCAACTAAAAGGCAAGCAACTGGACAATCCTAAGAGGGATCTTATTGATCAGACTGTTTGATGTGGGAAGAAGACGCAGCTAGGCGTGAGCAGCCTCTTCCTGGGGAGGCCCAGTCAAAACCGCAAGAAGGAAGTCTCACTGCTGCTCCCTTTCCTGCTCGCGATCCTGCCCATTCCTGTTGCTGCCATGCTCGTAGTCCTTTGCTGATGTTGGGAGACAGGTCTAGGCTTTCAGCATACCCTGAAGACCAACAGCTATTGAGAAGATCCCAAGGTCTTCAGTGCCACACTGGGACTGCTGGGACAGCCATCCTTGAGGACTCAGCAGCTACTGACTTGAGCAGATCTTACTGTGTAAGTCACACACACACACACACACACACACACACACACACACACACACAATCAGTTCTGTTTCACTAGAGAACCCTGACTGAAAAACATTAGTTAATTGCACTTTTCTTTTGAAATCAAAGCTGGACATTTTAATCAAAGTTTTTTCAAATACTCTTTTAGTTACTTATTTTTATTTCTCTCTTCTTTCCTTTGGTGCCCCAATTATATCAGTGGTACAATGATGGGGATTGTATGTGAAAACTGTATTCTCACCTTTCAGCTTTTATCCTTTGAATTGACAATGGCCCCTTTTAAATGACCATATGAATTTGGAGCGTGATCTGCTGTTATTCTTCTTACCCTGGAAACACTATTTCAAAAACACATTTTTTTCACCTTGGACTTCATTTGATGCATTTGAGGACTTCATATAATTTTTTTTAATTCTTTGCCTCTTTGCACACTACACTCTTACATTTCTGCAAGTCTCTACCATACCTATCATGTTACATATGGGTTATGTATATTATGTTATTACATGTGCCATTGTGATTGTTTAAAGTTTTTATGTAATAAACCCCCCCATCTCTAATCATCTGTGCACTTGTATATTAAGACAATTTATGGCCTTTATTGTGCTGTATTGTGTGTCCATTAATGTTGTAGTTATGTTTTGGATACTATGTCTGCAAAATGTGTTTGTGTATATTTGCATGTTTTTTAAATTAATTACACTTTATTCATTTTGTATCCCCCATAAGCCACTCCCTCCTCCCCTATGTTTTTGTATGTGTGTGTGTCTCTCTCTCTTTGTGTGTTGTTTGCTTCTTTTCTAAAATATGAAAACACTTAAAGATTTGGAGAGGCAGCTCACTCAGTCACATGCTTTCCATGCAGGCATGAATATCTGAGTTTGAGCTCCAGCACCAAGCCCCCAAAACGAAGACAGGTGACAAGTGATTGCCGTTTTCCCATTGGTAACAGATCAGATTGGTGAGACTTGCTGGCCAGTCAACCTGGCCAAATTGGTAAGCCTCAGGCCACACAGAAACCCCAACTCAAAACAACTAAAATGAATCCTCTGAACCATATCACTGCAATTGGTTGGCTTCTGGTTTCCTGGGCACCTGTACCCATGTTCGCACAAAAACACATAAGGCATGTTCAAGAACTATTTGAAATAAAGTTATTTATGTAAAAACAATCAAATCTGAAAGATTACTGTGCTGTGTCAGTGTTTGATTAGTCAGGGTGATTCAACCAAGGAGTAGAACTCACCTGCAGGTTTGGCTTTCACTCTTCTGTTACAATCTTGAAGTTAGAGCATCATGAGTTTATGTGCACTCTCTCTGCCTCTTCTCTTGCCACAGAACAGATGTCTCTGAGCTCATTCAAAGATGAACTGAGAGGGGATTGTAAACTAGACAAGATTTATTTACTTTATTACTTCTGATGGACTGAGTTGTCTCCCCACATTCAGACCTTGGGACCAAATCATCAAAGACCAGGGACCATGAGACATCAAAGCTGCAGGTTTAAGGAGACACAAGGCTCCGGAACTGGAGGAATGCAGACTACATGGTGGCAGATATGGAAGAGGACTGCATTTCTTCCTGCTCTCCAACCTCTCCTCCAGTTTGGTTGCTCATCATTTCCTCCCATCAGGGTACTAGCTGATAGAGTCATCCTTGGAGGCCTCTATGGGTTCAGATACATATGGTTCCTGGACCATTCAAAGTCTGTATGCCTAGGAGTGGTATGGCTGGATCTTGAGGAAGCCCTATTCCTAGTTGTCTGAGAATGCACCAAATTGATTTCCAGAGTGGTTGTATAAGTTTACATTCCCACCAGCAGTGGAGGAGGGTTCCCCTTTCTCCACAGCCTCTCCAGCATGTGTTGTCACTTGAGTTTTTGATCTTGGCCATTCTGATGGGTGTAAGGTGAAATCTCAGGGTCGTTTTGATTTGCATTTCCCTGATGGCTAATGACATTGAGCATTTCTTTAAGTGTTTCTCTGCATTCGATATTCCTCTACAGAGAATTCTGTTTAGCTTTGTTCCCCCTTTTTTAATTACATTACTTGATTTGCTGCCTTTCAACTTTTTTAGTTCTTTATATATACTGGATATTAGCCTTCTGTCAGAGGGTTGGTGAAGATTCTTTCCCAATCTGTAGGCATTCGTTTTGTCTTAATGACAGTGTCCTTTGCTTTACAGAAGCTTTTCAGTTTCATGAGGTCCCATTTAAGGCTCAAGTACACAATAAGGACATTTGCTCAACTATGTTTGTACCAGCTTTATTTGTAATAGCCAGAAACTAGAAACAACCCAGATGCCCCTCAACTGAAGAATGGATACAGAAATTGTGGTACATCTACACAATGGAATATTACTCAGCAATAAAAAAACAAGGAAATCATGAAATTTGCAGGTAAATGGTGGAAACTGGAAAAGACCATCCTGAGTGCGCTATCCCAGAAGGAGAAAGACACACACAGCATATACTCACTCATATAGACATATAATGTAGGATAAAACTACTACAATCTGTACACCTAAAGAAACTAATCAAGAAGGAGGACTCTGGCTATAATGCTCAATACCCGTCCCAAAAGACAAAGAGGATGGATATCAGAAGAAGAAGAAAACAGGAAACAAGTCAGGAGCCTGCCACAGAGCCTCTGAAAGGCTCTGCCTTGCAGACTATCAAAGCAGATGCTGAGACTTATGGCCAACTGTTGGGCAGAGTGCATGGAATCTCATGAAAGAAGTGGGAAAATAGTAATATCTGAGAGGACAGGAGCTCTACAAGGAGAACAACAAAACCAAAAAATTTGAGTTCAGGGGTCTTTCCTGAGACTCACACTCCAACCAAATACCATGCATGGAGATAACCTAGAACCCTTCACAGATGTACCCCATGGCAGTTCAGTGTCCAAGTGGGTTCCACAGTAATAGGAACAGGGACTGTCTCTGACATTAACTGATTGGCCAGCTCTTTGATCACCTCCCCCTGAGAGGGGAGCAGCCTTACCAGGCCACAGAGGAAGACAATGTAGCCTCTCCTGATGAGGTCTGATAGACTAGGATCAGAAGGAAGGAGAGGAAGACCTCCCCTATCAGTGGACTTGGGGAGGGGCATGCATGGAGAAGGGAGAGGGAAGGTGGGAGGGGTTTGTGAGGGGATACAAAGTGAATAAAGTGTAATTAATAAAAAAATCCGTCTGCCTTCTCCTTGTTCAAGCTATTCACTGCATAGGTCTTGCCCTCTACAAGCCTGCCACTGTGCTAAGCATCACTCCCAAGTAAAAGACAACCCACTCTCACTCATGCAAACCCTCATCCCCAGACTTTACATCTTTTAGGGCTCTTTCTAGCCATAGTTCCTCGAGAACGTTAAAGAAGTTTAACTACTTTCTGCTCATTTGTGATCCAGTGGCTTCTTGTTTTAGTGCAAGTAAGTAAAGATATGATTCATAGATACAGTATCTGTATTCAGCACAAACAAGTGTTTTTGTGCAAGAAAAGGCCAGCCAATAAGATGTCTATAACAATTGGCACAGACTATAACAATTGGCACACCACTCTTTTTTTTAGGTATTTATATTAGAAAAAAATTAAAATTTCTGGTTTCAAATGTCAGAGGTAATCCTTATTTATATTTTGACAGGTATAATTAAAAATAGTTTATCATTGGAAATTTGCTACATTTATAATCATGCTTGTATGTATGGCTATGTTTTTCTTTTACAAATAGAGTGAAATAGCCCATACCACCCTGCAATGTGTTTTCTAAACAAAACATGTGCAATCCTATTTCTTCTTTTTTTTAAAAAAAACTGTTATTCATTTATTCACTTTGCATCCTGATGGTAGCCCCACCCAACTCCCTCTCCAACCTTGCATCTCTCCTTCTCCCCAAAGAAGGGGGAGGTACCCCATGGGTACCACCAAGCCCTGGCACATGAAGTATTGCAGGCCTAAGTGCATCCTCTCTCACTGAGGCCGGACATGTCAGCCCAGTTAGAGGAAAGGGATCTGACGGGAGGCATCAGAGTCAGAGAGGCCCCCTGTCTTCTGGTTGATGGAGGATCCACATAAAGAACAAGCTGTGCATCTGCTGCATACACGCAGGAGGCCTAGGACCAGCCCACGCATGCTCTTTACGTGGTGGGTTAGTCACTATGAGCCCTCATGGGTCCAGGTTAGTTGACTCCTTAGGTCCTCTTGTGGAGCTGTGACTCCTCAATCATTCCCTCAACTCTTCCATAGGACTCCCTAAGCTCTTTCTAATGTTTGGCTCTGGGTCTCTACATCTTTTTCATCAGCCTCTGGGTGAAGCCTCTCAGAAGACAGTTATGCTAGGCTCCTTTCTACAAGCATAGCAGAGTAACATTGACAGTGTCAAGGACTGGTTCTCTCCCATGGCTACAAAAGGTGGGAACTTTAGGCTCCATAACCCCTGCTGTTAGGAGTCTCAGTAGTGTGAGTCCCATAGAATTCTCAGGGCCTCCCTTACCCCAGGTCTCTGAAAAGTCTCATAGATTCCTCAATTTCTGCTCTATTACCTGGCTTTGTCTCCCCATATTTCCCTTCTCTCCCTTCTTCTAATCCCCTCCCCATCCCCTCTCCTACCAAGTTCCTTCTATCCATCCACCTTCAATGCCTATTCTTTGGTTGAGGGACATTTAGTTTCTTTCTAGTCTCTGGCCATTATGAATAAAACCACTATGAACATAGTTGAGCAAGGGTCTTTGTGGCATGGTGAAGCTTTTGTTGTTGTGTTGTTATGTGCCCAAGCATGGTATAGTTGGGTCTTGAGGTAGGGCTGTTCTCAATTTTCTGAGAAACCACCAGATTGATTTCCAAAGTGGTTGTATAAGTTTTCATTCCAACCATCAATGGAGGAGGGTTCCCCTTTCTTGAAAACCTCAGCAGCATGTGCTCTCACTTGAGTTTTTGATCTTAGACATTCTGACAGGTATAAGATCGAATCTGTGTCATTTTGATCTGTATTTCATTGATGACTAAGGATGTTGAACATTTCTTTAAATGTTTCTCAACCATTTGAGATTCCTCTGTTTAGCTCTGTATCCCATTTAAAAAAATCTAGGCATTGGGTTTGTTGGGAACTAATTTCTTGAATTGTTTATATATTTTGAATATTACCCTATGTCAGATGTAGGTGTGGTGAAGATCTTTTCCCATTATGTTGGCTGTCAGTTTTTCCTATTGACATTGTCTTCTGCCTTACAGAAGCTTTTCACTTTAATGAGGTTCAATTTATGAACTGTTGATCTTAGTGCCAAGTTGTTGGTGTTCAGTTCAGAAGGCTGTCTCCTGTACAAATGACTTCAAGGCTCTTCCCCACTCTTTCTTCTACTAGATTTAGTGTATCTGGTTTTATGTTGAGATCTTTGATCCACTTGGATTTGAGTTTTGTGCAGGGTGATACATATAATTTATTTGCATTCTTCTACATGCAGACATCCAGTTAGACCAGCACCATTTGTTAAAGAAGCTTTCTTTTGCCATTGTATGGTTTTGGCTTCTTCATAAAAAATCAAGTGTCTGTAGGAGTGTGGGTTTATATTTGTCCTAGAGCAAAGGGGTTAGCTTTTGTGATTTCTACACAGTGGTCGCTCACACAAGCCTGTTAGTCACTGTTTACATACTAACACTTAAATTAGCTTTTGTCAAATGTTTTTGGTTTCTAAGATATTTCATACAGAATTATAAATGTTGAAAACTATTCAGGAAATACCAGGAATGGACAGGATCTATTAATCATGGATCCTGGGCAGACCATGGAGTGAGTGCCTTTGGGTAACTTTTGGGGGGTGCCATGTTTGGAAGTTAAAATAAATTCATAACAGCTATGCTCATTGTGAAAGTCATGAAAATCAAATGAATGCTTGTAAGGCACCAAGGCACCCAGTAGAGAGGTGACTGGAAGCTAACGATGACCCTAGTTGTTATCTATGAAACACTGTGCCCAGTGGGAAGATGGTAAGGGTGGAAAATGTAATTTAAAATTACGAGAAGCTGGGGAGATGGCTGAGCAGTGAGGAGCACTTGGTGCTCTTTCAGAGGACGCGGGTTTAAATCAGAGTCGCTCTATGGTAATCTGTAACCACTTGTCACTCCAGCTCCTGGGGGGCAGGTGTGATGCACGCTTCTGGCCTCTATGTGTACCAGGTATGCAAATGGTGTACATTGTACACACACAGGCAAAAACATTAATGCAAATAAAACAAAAACAAAGCCATTAGAGACATTCCTCACGAACAATTCAAATTTGATTACAGTCAAAACGTATGAGATTTTACAAAAAATGAATGATATTTTTTAAAGTGGTCAACCTGAACAGCAAGAGAGCAGGGCTGAAATATGGCATTATTATTATTTAATCTTGTGGAGGACCATGTAGAAGAAGCATAGCTCACATAAATCAAATACGTTATGAAACGTACGCTCTGAAGAATATTATTCATTTTTTTGGTAAATTACTAAATAAATGATGTTGTTCTGTTCATAATTTACTCTATAAATATTAAACAATAAACAATGAGGAATATCTATCTCTGTTGCCTACTGAGTAGTTCAGTCAAGGTACAGAAACTAAAAACAACCACTTCTATTCTGTGTTCATTCTCCAACACATTATTCAGAGTAATTTGCCGACAGAACCATGTGTGTTCAAGCATCTATTGCCGCACCTATCTGTACAAAGCTATGATGAGTAGGGAATAAAATTGGCTGGCAGGAGAACCTTTAGTTATCACAGCATAAACACAGATGGGAGGGAACTCAAGTAACTCACTGGTAAGTCCCCATTAAGCAAAGAAGTCACCTTACATTTTCAGGCACTCCACTGACCTCTGGAAATTTCTGTTTTCCAAGTGCATCTGACAGGCTGGGGTGAAGAAAGAAGGCTAGCGCAGGGTAAGGGACTGATAACTCCCTCCCATTGGCCTCTGCGTTGTACACAGGATTTTTGTTATTATTGGCATTTCACAAGTAGCCCAAGTGATTACTGAGGTGACAAGCTGAGCCAGAGGTGTAGAAGAAAACAAAAACAAAACCCAAGAAGACAGTAGGTACGAGGGTAGCTCAGGATGCAAAATGTATGTTTTGCAAGCCTGAGCTTGAATCTTCATGACCCATATATAAAGCTATGTTCTGTGGTACACAACTATAACCCCAGTATAAGGAGATGGAGACAGGAGGATGCCTGAAGCTTACCAGCTCCCTGAAAGCAGGGAGCCCCAGGTTCTGAAGAAACCTCATCTCAAAACCCAAGATAGAGAATGACAAAGAAAGACATCCATGATCTTCACCTCTGACTTTTACACGCACAGGCATAGGCAACAAGACTACACACATAAGTGTGTACACAAAATCACAAGAACACACACACACACACAGGATGGGGTGGCAAAAGGGCAGGCCTACCAAGATTCTTTAGTAAGAACAAGAAAAGGAAGAATGCTAAAACCCAGTCTGTCACTTCCTTCAAATGCAGACCTACACACAGGCAAATAACACAATCCCTTCCCCCAGCCCTCAACTGTCTGATTCTCTGTGCAGAAACGCAGCAGCTACCATGCAGCAGCAACTGACCATGCTATTTCTGAGTTTGTGTGTACATAGCGAAGAAACAGGTAAAGCACTCACAACCACAGGAATGTGGGTTGACAGTATGTCCCTTCTCTGAAGGCTCAGCATGTACAGTTGCCATAGGAAGGGCTCCCTTTCTGTGCTCCACCTCTTCCCTCCAACCTACTTGTCCTAAACCCCAGGAACAGCAATTGTGATGAAGCTAGATCGTAACCAGGTTTCATTGGGAGTCCTGCTTACAGTGCCTGGGGAGACACTGTAAAACAAAGCAGAAGCTCTATCATCTTTGTTTGCTAAGTCTTGATGATAAAACACAAGTTTGCCCACACTGGAAAAAGTAAAATATATAGTCAAGTATATTATCCAGTGATATCCCTATAGACTGGCTGATTTCTTCATCATACAGCATGTAAAAAATAGTTATAGATGGGTATAAGTCTCAGCATCTGCCTTGACAGTCTGCAGGGCAGAGCCTTTCAGAGGTCCTCTGTGGCAGGATCCTAACTTGTTTCCTGTTTTCTTCTTCTTCTGATGTCCATCCTCTTTGCCTTTTGGGATGGGGATTGAACATTTTAGTCAGAGTCCTCCCTCTTGATTAGTTTCTTTAGGTGTACAGATTTTAGTAGGTTTATCCTATATCATATGTGTTGGGCAGAGTGCATGGAATCTCATGAAAGAAGTGGGAAATAGTAAGATCTGGAGAGGACAGGAACTCTACAAGGAGAGTAACAGAACCAAAAAATTTGAACACAGGGGTCTTTCCAGAGACTCATACTCCAACCAAGGACCATGCATGGAGATAACCTAGGACCCCTGCACAGATGTAGCCCATGGCAATTCAGTGTCCAAGTGGGTTCCATAGTAATGGGAAGAGGGACTGCCTCTGACATAAACTGATTGGCCTGCTTTTTAATCACCTACCCCTGAGGGGGGAGCAGCCTTACCAGGCCACAGAAGATGACAATGCAGCCACTCCTGATGAGATCTGATAGACTAGGATCAGAAGGAAGGAGAGGGGGACCTCCCCTATCAGTAGATTTGGGGAAAGGCATGAGTGAAGAAGGGGAAGGGAAGATAGGATTAGGAGGGGAGGAGGGAGGAGTTTATGGGGGGATACAAAGTGAATAAAGTGTAATTAATAAAAATTAAAAAAATAGTGATAGATGAAACAGAATAGGTAAGGTTGATTTTTAGTAGCTCCTTAAGATCTTTTCTGATATAACATATTGAACAACAGAAAAAGATAGCATCACAGTCCATTGTCTAAGACATTGTGAGGTTATCAGGATCCTGGAGACCTCTACCAAGAGATTTTCTTAACCAATCAGTGTCTATGGTTCTGATTAAAACTTTCTTTCATTTCTTTATATTTTACTTTTAAGTCTTATCATTTTATTGTTCTATAACCATTGTACATTGTACTGGGTTTCATATGAGGATAATATTTTAAATTACAGAATACCTAGTGCCATAGAACATCCTTAATTCACTTGCTCACTTCTTTAAATAAGTAATCAGCAAACAGAAGGAAGAGAGAAAGAGAGGGAGGGAGGAGAAGTGAGAAAGAGAGAGAGGACAGAGGAGAGAAAATGGGCTGTAGCATCTCACTAAAATTGTCACCCACAATTACCCAGACTAGATTTATGAACTAGGAGCTATAAATGTAAACACTAGAGCTAGGAGATGTGAATCCTTCTGAGGCAGTCTCAAATGAGAAGGATGAGTCTCTCTCAGTCCAAAGTGCAGGCTCCTGATAGCATACCACAATGTCTCCACCAGGAGAAACGAGGAGGTAAACAGATGGCTCCAGATAGCCGGGTCCACACCACGCAAGAATTCTCTAACCCATGGTATATTTCTTTCTCCTTCTAAAAGGCTATAGCCTGGGAATCAGAAAGAAAGCCAATATGTAACTGCCCGTTCTATTTCTGCCCGATAATGCAGATAAAAGGCTTTAACTCTGGAAATCTAGGAGAACACAAAGCCTTGGAGCTCCGAAGCATTGATTTAGTAGTGCTGCTAATTAAATAGCTTAATAGGCAATCTGTACCTAGCAAGATTTATGAGAAGTTCACCTAGGCTCAGTGCCCACAGCTTCAGTCTCAGCTGGTCATGTTGTGCCCAGCAGGAGAAAGCAGACTCATTCAGTCCAGCCTGGTATTCTGTCCATAATGCGGCCTTTAACTTCATATCCTACCAACAAATGTACCCCCTCTCTGGCTATCTCCCCCTTTCTCTTGTTCTTTATGTCTCTAGTTTGCATTTCCTTTCCTGTGTCCTCAGTATATCTCCACTTGGAGAAAATGTTTCATCTGAAAACATGCTGAAGACTGTTGTTTCCAAATAAAAACAGAACAAAGCAGAAACCACACAGAATCATCTTAAGGTCCCTTGTCATTCAACTTCTCAGTCTTCTAAGTGTATGTGGTACACAGTCCCCAGCTTTCCGTAAACACACTTCAATTGTTTATTTGTGGCCTTGGACATGTCAAAACCGATTTACTGAAGAACTTCAATTTCTGCATCACATTTAATGTGTGAAGCGGGAACACTACAAATTCGGAGGCATGTGACTCCAGACCCACGGGGCACCTTTGCATTAACACCTGTAGATAATCTTCCTGGGACATTTGTCTACTAGGTCATTTCACCTAGCTCCTCTTCTTAGACCGTTACTTCTTTGTTACATTTGTTCACACTTAGCATGAGTCAGATTTCCCAGAACTCAGTCCTCAGTCCTTCAATTCAATGCCTCAGTTCTTTCTTTGGATGTACACCCCAGACACATTCTCATGATGCAATAGTCTAAATCATCGATAAACGGATGGCATTGTAATATTTATCTCCAGCTCATATGTTGTTCCAAAGGTTCAGAATAACTTGTTCATTTGTTGGGTATGATTCTGATGTAGATCTACCATGGGCACACCAAACTCTGATTCAAACAGAATTTTATACCATTCCCCCCATGGTACTTCCCTCCTTCTTGTGATACATTTAGGTATTGGTGCTGCTATAAGCATAACACTGAAATTTCAAGGTTATTCTAACTATACTCTGTTTGCCCAAACACACACACACACACACACACACACACACACACACACACACACTCTCACAGAGAGAGAGAGAGAGAGAGAGAGGCAACGACACCCACATCTAGTTTATTCATTTCATGAACATAGATATTTCTTGACCCTGTTCTCCATCATCTCTGCAGTCATATAAGGTCTCTAACGTGCTGTTGCCATCATCTTGAGCGTGATTCTATTTTCTGTTTCTTGACTGTCTTTCCTTGTTCTAGATAGTGACATTACGATATTCTTTACAAAATGTGAGACGTTGCTGCCAAAATACCTCAAAATTTCAGCGTTGCTATGGACAAGGGTCCTCACGCTTCATGTATGGGGATCCTGGGTCATCTCTAGCCCTGATTTACTTCTATCACCGCCATTACCTTGTGTTTCTGCAGTTGTCAATTGCCTGCCAGTTCCTGTTTGTGCCATGCTCACCTAGACTGCCGCTCATCCTTTTCCTAGGAAATTTATCATCATGTTATTTGCTTAGACAAGTCCCATTCAATGACCAAGAAAGAGTCTATCAATATTTTTAAAAGACTGAACTTTTAATGTGTTCATATTTGTAGACTGTGTGCTTATTTTTCCTATTGGTTTCACTATACCCATGCCATCTTGGTGGATAAATGGGAAAGGAAAGATTCTAATAGAATTGGTATTGTTTGTGGGTCAAGTTGACAGGGATCAGTTGTGATGTCAACTTGTGATGTCAGTTTTATGTCAACTTAACATAAGATAGAGTTATCTGAAACAAAGGACTCTTAATTGAGAAAATGCCTCCATGAGATCTGGCTGAGTTTTCTTAATCCATTGTGGGTTGTGACACCCTGGGCTCGTGATCCTGGGATCTATAAGAAAGCAGACTGATCAGAGGCATTTGGAACAAGACAGTAAGCAGCATGTGCCCACATGGTCTCTGCATTAGTTCCTGCCTCCGAGTTCCTGACTTGTTTGAATTCCTGCCCTGACTTCCCTCAATGATGGACTGCTACCTGGAAATATAAGCTGAAATAAACCCTCCCCATAAAAGAGAGGAGGGAGGGAGAAATGAAAAGAAAAAAAAAGTTTGTATGGCTTTTTCAAAAAAATCTTTTTTTGTTGTGTTTATATTTACTTATTCATTCTGTGAGATGTGGAACATGTCAGGTCTGAGGACAACTTGTGGGAACTGGTTTTCTCTTTCCACCATATGGGATTCCGAGATCAAAGTCAAGTCATAAGGCTTGGTGGCAAGTGTATTTATCTAGGCGCCTTCCTGTCTACTACCTAAAAGGCAACTATTTACCCAGTATCTGACCTGCATAATGACTCTCTGTGCTTATGTAACTACCTATGTCTTAGTATCTATCACATTATTATGAATTTTCTGCTTAGATGACATTTTCCCACCCAATATAAAATCATTACATAAAACATCCACTCTGATTAATTGTCATTTCTACAGCCAGTCACAAGGCCTGGCTTGTGAAAAAGTGCAATTCAGGTCCACCAAGATTTCCAAAGACGTGGTGTCACATGTTCTGTGTATTCACTGTTTTAAACTGGTCGAGTTCTACACTCCAGGTGAGTCAGCTGGGAGGTTCCTGGCATTCTCTCGAAACACACAACCTCCCTGATTATTTTTGGAGTCATAAACAAATGGTGGTTATGAGTTTCCTGTTGGAATCTCTAGTTTCTCTTTCCCTAACAGTACTTTGAAATGTTCCCAAAGATGTCTTAAGGAATACCTCTTGGGCAGAGATCATGGGACACAACCACGGATTTTTATTCATTCATTCATTCATTCATTCATTCATTCATTCATTCATTCATTCATTCATTTTATATCCCAAGGGTACCCCTTCTCTCTTCTCTTCCCAGTCTACCACTTCTCCCCTTCCCCCTTTCCCTCTCCCTCTGCCCCCAGAGAAGGGGAGCCTCCCTCTCCCCACATCAACCCTCCCAAGCACATCAAGTCACATCAGGACTGAGCATATCCTCATCCACTGAGGCCAAGCTAGGCAGCCCTGCCAGGGGAAGGTGATCCAAAAGCAGGCAATAGAGTCCATGTTTAGAAACACCCTTCTTTTCATTTGTCAGGTGCCCCATATGAAGACCAAGCAGCCCATCAGCTACATGTGTGCAGGAGACCTAGGTCCAGATCATACATGCTCCTTGGTTGATGTCTCAGTCTCTGAAACACCCATAGGACTGGGTTAGTTGTCTCTGTTGATCTTCTTGTGATGTTCCTGTCCCCTCCAGGCCCTCTCATCTTTTCCCCAACAGTTCCACAAGACCCTGGAGCTCTGTCCCATGGTTAGCTGCAAGTCCCAGCATCTGTCCTGATCTGCTTCTGGCTGGAGCTTCCCAGACAACAGTCAAGTTAGACTACTGTCTGCAAGCATAGCAGAGTATTATAATTACTGTCAGGGGCTGGTTCTCTACTGTGGGGTGGGTCTCAGGTTGGGCCAATTTTTGATTGGACTTTCCTTCAATCTTTGCTCCCTCATTGTTCCTACACTTCTTGTAGGCAGGTTAATTTTTGGATCACAGATTTTGTCCTTGGGTTGTTCTCCTCCTTCCACTAGTCCTGACTGGCTAGGAGGTGGTCACTTCTGTCTTCATGGTTCCCCCCTGTTAGGAGTCTCAGCTAGGCCTCCAGCTTGACAAAGAGATGTCCCCCTCAATTTCCCTTCTTGTTCCCAGCCCTTTCACCTTCCTCCCGTTCTCCCCATACTTGATCCCAATCTTGGTTCCCTCCCCATTCCATTTTCTGCCCAGCTCCCTCTCTTCATCCATTTCTGCTGGCTCTTGTATTCTGTTATTAATGGCTGTGTCTATAGTACCTGTTTTCTTCCCTAGGTTTTCCTTCTCTGGGATTGCCTCAGATTGTGTTTTCTTTATTGCTTCTATTTTCATTTTTAGGTCCTGGACATTTTATTAATTTCCTTGCCCTGTTTGGTTGTATTTTCTTCCATTTCTTTAAGGAATTTACTCAGTTCCTTCACCTGTTTAGTTGCATTTTCCTGAAGTTCTTTAAGATATTTATTTTCTTCCTTTAAGGACTCTATTATTTTCATACCATCAGATTTAAGATTGTTTTCATGTGTTTTCATGTGCTTCTGGTATGATAGGATCCTCAGGGCTTGCTGTGATAGGATATCCGTGGTGTCCAATGGCCCTGGTTTTTGTTGCTTCTGTTCTTGGATTGACCTCTAGACATTTGGTTGACTCTGTTGTTAGCAGACCTGGTGGTCTGTGGAGCTAATAAGTCTCTGAAGTTGTAGGTAGAGCTCTTGGTCCCAGATGGCTGCAAGTCCTATGGTTTTCCTGTTGTTTCCTGCTACCTACTGGTCTCCAGTGTCTCAGATCTGTTGCTTCCAAATCTGTGCAGGTCTGGGGGGGGGGCTGCAGATTGGGGTGGGTCCAAGGGGATGTCTCAGGCCAGGGAACTGGTGTGTGGGGAGAGCAGGGGAAGTGGGGCACAGAAGGTTCTGGTCAAACCTGGCCACTGTTGCTGTCAGGCTGTGGCAAGCTAGCAGATGGGGTATGGGGGAGCTCTTACCTGCTGCTGGCTGATCCTTGCTGGTCTCAGGGGCTGCAGATCCCGGTGAGTCTCACCAATCTATTTATTTTTAATGTTTTGAGGGAAGAAAAAAAACTAATAGGCAAAAACTAAAATAACCTTGAAATTATTCTCTTTTATTTCTTTTCTTTTATTAAATTAACTCATGAGTTTTTATCAGTTGAATAATATAACTCTGAATTAAAGTATTCACACCTCTACTCTGACAGTGATAGTAAAATAATAATGTTAGTTTATATATAATAAATAACATTTTTCAAATGACTTACAAATAATTTCCAAATCTTGAAAGAATCATGAGATAAATACTAATGCATATATTTTACATGATGAGAACCATTGAATATATTAGACATAGACATTTTATTCCCAACAATCAGTCAATGAGTGGTTATGAATGAAATCACTGGAGAGAAGAGAGCACAGAGCCAAGTTAAACCATGGCAGAAAAGGGCCAGCAAGAAGACAGTTCAGCATGCTTGGCCCAAAGTAGTTTCTGAGATAAAAAGTTAAGAGGTTGGTGAGGACCCAGGGGAGTTATGATGCATTCCATTGAGGTAAATTTCCACAGGGGAAAAGACACTAAAACCAAGATTTAAAACAGGGATGGTTTTCCCATTGAACAGTTGGGAATCTGAGTGATCTGACTCTCAGAATAGCCCCTCCATATGAGGTGTTAAGTAAAGCACGATCAAATGAAGACTAGATGGGCCACATTGAAACTGTACAGATATGCTGCTTCAGCAAGGTCAAAATGTCCTGTGCAAACAGAAAAAAGGTACAAAAGCAAGGTGATAAAAGGTCTTTTATCTCTAGCTACAGAGCTGAGCTGCAGATTCTGGCTGAACAAACACTAACCTGATCTGCAATATCACCTTTGGGAAGCCACTATAATACGTCCCATACAACAAGAACCTGGAGGCCTAGAGAAGAAATTCTTTCAGCCTAGACAATTGGAACCCATGTCTTTTTCTCCCAATGCTCGGGTCATCTGGATGAAGAGCAGGGTAAACAGAAGACAAAGCTGAGATGGACAAAGTTTAAAGCAATACTAGATTCGTCACACGGAATGACAATTTTAGTAACCATTTTCCTTCCTCCCAAAATAGGAAAGAAGGGAGAGAGAGAGAGAGAGAGAGAGAGAGAGAGAGAGGGAGAGTGAGAGGGAGTGGGAGAGGGAGAGGGAGAGGGAGAGAGAAACACAACATGGATGGATAATCTTCAATATTGTCTTGATTGGGTTAAGAAATATCTAGCCAAACTTTGGGCAGAGTGCAGGGAATATTATGAAAGAAGCAGGAGACAGAAAGACCTGGAGGGGACAGGCACTCCACAAGGAGAGCAACAGAACCAAAAAATCTGGGCTCAGGGGTCTTTTCTGAGATGGATATTCCAACCAATGACCATGCATGGAGAGGACCTAGAACCTCTGCACAGATGTAGCCCATGGCAGCTCAGTGCCCAAAAGGGTTCCCTAGTAAGGGGAACAGGAGCTGTCTCTGACATGAACTCAGTGACTGGATCTTTGATCGCCTCCTCCAGGGGGGTGCAGTCTTACCAAGCCACAGAGGAAGACACTATCAGTGGACTGGGGCAGGGGCATAGGAGAAGAAGAGGGAGGAATTGAGAGGGGACGAGGGAGGGGGCTACAGCTGGGATACAAAGTGAATAAACTATAATTAATAACAAAAATAAACTTTTAAAAAGAATAAATAAATTAATTAAAACAAAAAGAAGTACTTAGAAAATTATTCAGGGACAACTTTCAACGTTTGTGAGGGCTTTTCCAAAAAGAACTAAGAAAGGGGAACACCCAGCCCAAATGTAGACTTCATGATTTTACAGGCCTAGACCAGCACTAAGTTAAGAAGTGGGAGGAGAAGGCAGTTGAACACGGGAAGTCCCCTTTTTATTCTGTTTCCTGATATGAGGTTTAAGGAGTTCCCAGCACACCATCCTGACACTAGAACCTTGACCATGCCTCTCCCTGTTTGATGAAATTGCCTCTTGTCAGATACCTGGTCATGGTAAGGAGAAAATTAAGGAATAGTCAAAACCTATACAGCTTGGATAACTGCAGGTACCAGAAACTGGTGGGAAGAGTTAAGTGACAGTTTTAGCCATTATCTGCATGCTGAGTGTTGGGTGAGTATGCACGTGAGAAACTCCCAGCAGATATAGTCTTGGGTGTATTTACACTTTCTTAAGTTTTACACAAAGGAATCATAATATTTATTTAGTTTTCACTGTTGGGGCTCAAACCTACAGCCCAGCACATGCTACACATGCACTGTATCACCAAGCTTTGTCATTATGGAACAGATTCTCATGGTAAGCAGCCAAGAAAAATCACCTCCTATAGAAAAAGGGAGAGAAAGAGAAAAAAAAAAAAAAAACTTGAAACAGCTCCCGTACACTATCCATAACAAAGGGTCCTGTCCAGAAAAGGCCGAAAGACTTTACCAGAGGTTGGTCTTAGTACACAGAAGAGGGTGACTATGCAGCTAGAAATGTTGCTTTTCTACTCCAACAGTAGCAAGTCAAGTGAAGTAGCTGAGGTTTGGATCACAGCAGACACAGCATGGTTACTGAGTGACTGGTGTGACGGTCTATGTGGTGACTTTCCAAAAGGCATCAACAGGAAGAAGGAAGTCCAGGTCGGGAGAGGGGTGACTTCAACCTCAACGCCTGAGCCCAAACAATGACTTCCTCTGGCTATGCCCTACGACACAGGTTCACAACCTCTCAACCCTTTATCACCACTTGGGACCAAATGTTCAAACACAAGAGCCAGTGTGTGACACTACTTCATCTTCAAATTCCAGATACCTGATTGTTGTAAAATCTAAGAAAGAGAGCAGAAGAAAGCATGAGTCTGAAAACAGTTAAACACATTATAATCCAGGACCTCAAGCCCACTTAAGTAACTCAATTTGCTCTTCAATTACAGACTGTTTGCCAACAGGGTTCCCCACAAACACGTCAACTATGCTCTAACATAACAACGATTCTAGTTGAAGCACAGACAATATTTAGGTATTTCTTTGGGAAACACAAAGAGAGAAACAGAGACTAAAGGGTGTGATTCAGGGTTAGAAAAAGGGCTCAGTAGTTAAGAGCACTTGCTGCTCTTGTAGACAACCTAATTTCTGTTCCCAGAACCATTAGGTGGGTCACAACCATCTATAACTCCCATTGCTTGGGATCTGGCACCCTCTTCTGGCCTCCATGGGTACACATGCATACATGCAAGCAAAATACCCTTGCACATAAATACAAATTAGTAAGTTACACCAGACTTAGGAAAATTTCAATTCCTTGGTACCTAGAACTGAACTGTAAAATTCAGTACAACACCTAGCCAAAAGAACCAAAAAAAAAATCAAACTCCTAGGTGCTACTATTTACAATTGAATCGACAACCTAAAACCTTAAAAGAAAAGAAAAATAGATGGTGAAATCTACCAATCATTTAAAGAAGATATGTTTTCTATTATCTACAGTATCTTTCAAAATGCCAAATCAGAGGGATTATTTCCCACCTGGTTCTGAAAAAGTAGCACTGCCCAGTATGAAACTCAAAGACTATAAGAAAAGATAATTCAAACCAATATTTGAATTGGTGTAGGTACAAAATTCTACAGTGAAGTGTTAGCAACTATAATCTCACAGAAAAATAAATCCTTGCCTTCTGAGCAAAAAAAAAATTAGCTTTTATTATAAAATTGGTTTAGTATTTAAAAATGAATTATTATAATCCATGTCATAAAACTAATGAAAATAAAATGCAATCATATCAATTGATGCAGAAAAAGATTGCGAAAAATCTAATACCAATTTGTAATAAAATTTTTTAATACACTCAGAACAAAGGAGTGTCTTCAAGTTAACCAAACTTCTCCAGGTAGTCCACAACTAAAACCATGCTTTTCTGTCAAGGCAATAAAACACCACGACCAAAAGCATGTTAGAGAAGAGGCTTATTTTAACTTAGAGTTCTAGAGGGACACTGTTCATCACATCAAAGAAGGCATGACAGTAGGAATAAGAGGCCAGCAGGTAGGCAGGAAGCAGAGAAATCTCATTTCCTCCACACACAGAATGCAGAGAGAAAAAAGGAAATAGAGGCAATTTATAAACCCAATCAAGATCACAACAACTTCAAAGCTTACACAAATGACATATTTCCTCCTCAAGACTCTGCCTATTGAAGTGGTGCCTATTGCCTTCCCAAACCACATTGCCAATTGGATACTAAGAATCTTAACACATGAGCCCATCAAGGGCATTTTCTATTCAGACCATCATGCCAGGTTTTTACAGTCAGTTGCTTACCTGTATACCACTAATGAGCAACTAGAATTTCTAACTAAAATTACAATGCCCTTAAGAGTAGAAACAAAATAATGACATATAAGTTCAACAAAATACAAGGAGGGTATATAGCTGTTAAATCCTCAGACACAGATCTTCAAAATATCTAAGCAGATGTAAGTAAATAGAGATAAGTTCCATGGTTGTAGACTGGAAATTTAATATTATTGTCAGTTTTTACCACCTTGGTTTATTGGTTCAATTCAAACCCAATCAAGATCACAGCATGCTAATTTGTAAGTATTGACAAATGTATTGAAAGTTTATGTGGAAACTTGGAAGACCCAAAGGAACCAATATAGCATTGACAAAGAGTAGAAACACAGAACGGGCATTATCTGACTTGAAAACATTTTGTAAAATTAATAACCAAGGCAGCATGGTATTGAAAAAGAAGAGAAATGTTGATCAATAGAACAAAGTCAGAAGGCCAGAAATAGACTCACCCAATAAAATCAGCTGACCTTAGACAGCGAACTGAGGCGAGCCAATAGAGAAATGACTCCCTAACAAATGGTATTAGAGCAATTGAGTGTACAAAAAGCAAAGTAGATGTAGCAGTTTTATTCTTTCTTAAAAATTAACTCAAAGTCAATGAGATACCTTAACTTTTAATTTTAAAGTGTAGAAATTACAGGTTTGCGGAAGCTTACGTGGAAGTGAATCTGTGTAGCCTTTGCTTTTCAGGGGAGGCTCCAGAATCAAAGGCAAGAACACTCTCCATGAAGGCAGAACAAGTGGAGCTTAACTATGAGCAAACTTGTGCTTGGCAAAGAACATAGTGAAAGAAGTAAAATAAAAGCAAGAGTTTTGGAGAAACCATGCACAAAATGCAAATGTATGCATTATATGTCTTCATAATACAAAGTCAATGCATTTATATGTGTTTGTGCAGGCATAACTGTGTGTGTATTTTTGTACATGTATGGGGGTGCGTGGTGTGCTAGACATCAACCCTGAGCATTTTCCTTAGGCGCCATCTGCATTTTCTTAGATGGGCTCATACACTGGCTTGGAACTTGCTGATTACCTTAGATGGGATGGCCATCAAAGGATACACTTGTCTCTGTCTCCCCAGTGCTGGGATTGCAAGAAAATACCAATATACCCATTATTGTTGCTTGGTTGATTTTACATTTATTTTCTGATTTTGAAAATATTTTGATTAAGTATTTGAGAATTTGATACTTGTATGCAAGTATATACAATTCCCACTCCATCAACTAACACTTCTCCACTTTACTCCCTCACAATATCATGTTCTCCTTTTGTCTTCTCCCCTAGCCCCATAACCTAGGGAATTAAATCCGTGTAGCCCAGGTTAGGGTTCATGGATTTAGAACCAAATGCTAGAGCACAGCAGACCTATCAGGGGCCACAGCCTTAAAGAAAAGTGATTCTCCTTCTCGCACAAACCATAAACTCTCAGTAGCTCCTCAACTGAGAGGAGAGGCTCATGTGTGTCTCTTCGCTCCATTCTTGAATGGCAACTGCCTCTTACCATCTATCCACCCCTCTCCGTAGATGGTCCCTAAGCCTTGGGAGGTATATATGTGATGCAGTTGTGCCATTTGTGACTGAGTACGCCACATTCATTTATTCTCCACACTGTGACCAGTTGTGAGTTTCTGTCTTAGTTACTGTTCACCACATAAACAGTTGCCTCTAACGGGGTCTAGCAGGGGCACTCCTCCATGCCACCAGCATCTATGTGTATTCTGAGGGGCTGAACTCAAGTCTTCAGGTTTGTACAGCAAGCCCTGCCCTGATCAAGCTATTGTCCCAAGCCTAAAGGCCACTCTTAAACTTCAACAATAGAAAATTGGTTGTGCAAAACTGGAGCGAAGGTCTGCACAGAAGACTCACAGAGGCAGATAGCAAGGAAAAACAAGTGACAACATCAGCTAACTTTTTATAAGTTGGAAATTAAAACAGCAAGATGCCACCACAAGCTTAGGAAACAATGACAATATTAATCTTAATGGAAACTCAAATGACACAACCATTTTTGTAAGGTAGTTTGGCAGCTTCTAATAAGGCCAGACACATTCTCATTCAATATAACAGTTAAAACCTATGGAATTTATCCAACTCACTTTAACACTTAACATTTAAAATAAGACCTTGTAGCGAATGCCTTTCAGCAGATGAATGATTGTAAGGTAGTTTTGGTACATCAGATAATGACATATTGCTAAAGATGATAAAAGTTAGAGTATAAATAGGGGGAATAAGAGGATGGGAGTGCTAGATGATTCTGAGTCCACGGAATTCTCAAAAAGACATAACTCTGGAGACAGGTTATAGGCATTCTTGTAATCCCCAGAACTTGGGTAGTAACGAAAGACGAAAGTAAGTTTGGGGCCAATCGGACCTATCTAGTGAGTCTAAAATAAGCTACACATTTTGATGTGCTCTCAAATACAAAAAATAAAGACCAAAGTAAAATGAAAACTGAACTTTAAATGTGGAGCCAGCAAAAGTCATACTTTCTAAGAAATTGGGGGGAAAGAATAAGAATTTAATAGGTAAAATCATCAGATCTATTTTATGGCAATGAAATTATTCTACATGACACTCTAAAGGGAGGTACTTCATAATCTTCATGTATCAAAACCCATAGATATTTACAATAAAACTGAAGTTAAGAGTTGTTTTTTTTGCTCATTTGTCTGTTTTCTTAATTAGCAGTTTAGGAAAGGAGGAGATTCAAGAGATCTAATGTGTGCACATCTGTGAGGTAACCTCATGATGCCGATCAGGTGCTGGCTTAAGCTATTTGGAGAATAAAAGAAGCGTTTTTTCTGCAGTAGATTGCAGTTGATTAAGTTGTTGCCTGGCGAGGTGAGGATTAACCCTTCTGCTGTGTGAGTGTTTATAAAGTGGATCGGAACAATTAGCTAGTTGGAGGGCTGATGGTGAGAGCCAGCACTCCCTGTGGAGTTAGAGAAGTTAGGGTTATGAAAAAGGAGGAGAGTAGGTTGATCCCTACAGTAATGAAAGAAAAGCTAGGAAGAGTTGGGAGAGGATGAATATGATCAAACCACATCGTACAAAACCCTCAAAGAACTAATTATATATTTATCTCATATACTTATGTATTATAAGTTATATATTATATTTGTGTGTACATTATATATGTGTGTGTCATACGTACACATACACAAACATAGATATTTACACACTGAAGTATTTACATAAATTTATACACATGGCCAAATATGCCCATTAATATCCTATTAATCTCTTAGTTGAAAAGGTCTAGAGGTAATTAAAACCTTTCTCGTGTGTGTGTGATTCTTTTTTTGCTGTTGTGCCTTTCTATTGTTCTTTTACAGAATACTAGAATACCTCATCAAAAACTAATTTAGGGGAGAAATTATTTATTTTAGCTTCCAGTTATACAAAGGGCTATCATGCCTCATGTTGGGTAAAATATGGCAACAGGCAGGGACAGCCCGGGGGCAGAAGCAGGAAGCTGATGCATTTCTTCCAGCAAGGATCCACTCCTTCTACAACGAAGACTGCAGAAGGCCATCACCAACTGACATCCAACTATCTGATTGTTTGGGTCCACTTTAACGTACAACATAGTAGCAGAGAGGGATAGCGTAATCAACTGGAATCTACTACATAGGTGAAGCTTTGACTGCGTTGAGTCCAGCTCTTCATCCATTCTCTGTTGTAATGAAGGTTCTGTAAACTTCTTAAAGAGTAGAGCAACCAAGGAAGAAGTGGGCAAACACATAAGCCTGTAGGAAAAGCACACACAGGTATTTGTGTATATGTACATATAAATATTGCATATATGTGTATACATATTTACACATAAATGTTTATGTGATGATATGAATAAGGTCCATGGTGATAGCAATAAAAATTTGGAAGACAAGGTGAAAAATCTCCTCTACTCTTTAAGAAGTTTACAGATTGAGACAATCCTGTGAGACCTGAAAGGCTAGGGTCAGATAGTAGGGAAGAGGACCTCCCCTCTCAGTGGACTAGAGGAGGGACATAGGCGGAGAAGAGAGAGGGAGGGTGGAGTTGGGAGGAGACATGAGAGGGGGCTACAGCCAGGATACAAAGTGAATAAATTCTAATAAATAATAATAATGAAAAAAATTAAAAAGATTTTAGCAAGGAATTCTTACAACCTTCAGGACAAGGTCAATGTCAACAAGGTCATTAAATGCTGATGGGATGAGAATGGTACGTCAAACATCTGCTCTTCCTCCCCAAAACCCACATCCTCAGTCTACTTATCTGAGAGACATCACGCAGACTTCAGCAGTAGCCCGTGCTGAGGAATACTCAGGGGTGCTTCTTAGAATCATCCCAGACATCCAAACCCAGGAGAATTGGGGAAAGCTGCAGAAGTGACAGGAATCAAACAAGATACAGCAAGGAAAATGAATAGTGTGCCTTGCGTGGGATTGTGGAAGCGAATCTGAGCACACCTGAGCTTTAGGTACTGAAGTATTTACATAATATAAACAAGATACATAATATAATTTACATACAATTTACATATGCAAATATAATTTACATAATATAAACAAGATACAGCAAGGAAGATGGATCGCGTGCCTTGCGTGGGATTGTGGAAGCAAATCTGAGCACACCTGAGCTTTAGGTACTGGGCTTGTGTTACTTTGTTAATGGCATCAAATATCTCGCTCATGATTAGATGACAGTGACAGGGAAACAGGGCAAACGGTGTGAGAGAGCTTTTGTCTATTCCTTTATGACTGCTTATAAAGGGTAACCTGCACCTGTGTTTGTTTGAAAAATACAATCATGTGAAACATCTGGGCACATCTACTCCAGCACGGTTACCACGACTTTCTCGGAGGGATAGGCCAGCTCTTTCTAACTGCTCACCAACATGCTCATCCGTTGTCATTTCTGTCTTCTTCACGAAATACATATTGTTTGTAACAATATCTTCGGCAATAAAAGGAGGCTCCTTTAGTTGCCAAACTATAAAATATGAAGGTTATCGTAAAAGGTGTCACATTAAAAATAAATCCTGACTACTACATCATATTTGACTAAATTTAATATTTGAATTCCCCTCCAGCCCCAGCTCTCCTCAGCTTGAACATAAATACTCATTTTCTCTGTACTTCTCAGAACAATGTATGTAAGTTGTCAAAGTAATAAAGAAATAAGAGTGGTAAAACTGAAATCCTAGGAATCAGACTGTGAAGGCTACTCTATGCTGTAGGAGGCTGACCAAAATAAATAACACTATGATTTCCTATGGCGCACTCAGGGCAGATTCCCTCGAACACCCGAAAAACAAATTACGGACAGTCCAATACACCCAGACCCCAATCACAGGAGACGGTGAAGGTAAGATCATGCAAGAAAAACTGATGATTCTGTGCAGTCATGGGATGAACACAAGCCGTATGAACACAGGGTGAATATTTCTACATTGATGGAGGGAATGAGTCAAGTTCCTTTTCAGTAGTTTGGGGAAACTATACAGTGATGAAACGAACACAAAATTCAATTTTCCACACCAAAATGATAGTTTTTGGTGTGTCTTTCATGACCTCCATCAAGAGTTCTGGTAGCGGTGGATGCAAAACTCAGTGATCATCTGGATGCTCTAATTTGTTGTGGGCTTGTTGCTATTTCTTAATCCAGAGATAGGGAGCATGGAGCTGGTTCCTTTACAGTTGTCCATCTTTAACATGGTGGCAGCTGATCAGCTAGTATCTCAAAGTACACTTTCAAAAAATGGAACCCTAACTGCCTCTGTCTCTTTGCTTACTCACTCTCTTTCTTGCTCTCTTTCCCTCTCTTCCTCCCACTCACCACTTCTCTCTCTTTTCTCTCTCTTCCTTTTTTCTGTTTGTTTGTTTGTTTCTTTGTTTGTTTCTTTCTTTCTTTCTTTCTAGACAAAGTTTCACTATGGTTGACCTGAAACTTTCAATGTGGGTGGACCAGGCTAGCCACAATCTCACAGAGATCTCTCTGCCTCTGTTCCCATGTGTGGAGATTAATGGCATGTCCTACCATAACTGCTAAGCATATATTTTCATTTTTCAAGCATGAGTAAAAAAAGTAGAGGAAGAGAAGCTGATTATTGCTGAGTAATTCAGGCCTGCAAGTGTTGTACAATTAGCCAAATGCCTTTAGTAATTAGCTAAAAACACAAAAGATGTCCAAAGGAAAATAATATAATACACACAAAGTCAAATGTGATATTGTTAACTACAGACAAATGTGTAGCATATGACTCCACTGTGTGGAATTAACTAAGCTAATTTACTTGTTCCATGATGAGGCTTTAGTTCAAGGCAGAAATGTACATATACAATATGTACAGTCTACAATAATTTAAAAAAATGGTGTGACCTAGTTGATTCAGCATAAGGAAAAAATAACAAAATTAAAAATAAATTAAAGCCCCCAAAGCTTCACTTTTAACCAGTAGGAAACATTCTCTTTTTAAGTCAGATGTCCTTAGTGAAATCTAATAGAAAATAATTATGAAGTACATTAAAATTCATGGAGTTGATTTTAATTCATCAAAAACTTGCTTTTATCCCCTTACTCCAAAAGCTGCTGTGGAGAACAGCTGAATAAATTTAATGGGTAAAATGGAAAAGAAAGAACCCAGGAGCTGACACTAAGTTTAAAAGGTGAGGGAACAGGAGAAACAGCATTGAGCTGTATGCAGACCTGAGAACTGAACTAGGCTTGTGTGCTTACAGAGATACAGATCACATCCTTTTCCACACACCAGACAAAACTTTTAAGCCGTGTGCAAGTTTGCCTGTCTATTGCTACTCATACAGCAGATGTTTCCAATCTACTGTTTTCCAGGATTGCCAATGCCTGAGATAGTGCTACAGTTGCGTCGCATTAGGATGGGAGGTAGCCATGTCATGCACAGCCTCTTATTCTCTACACCACGTGAGTCAACATTACTGGAGCTGCCTATAACGTACACAGCTTCTTGAATCCCATTCCTCATGTATCAGTTCTGATGGCAGAAACTCAGGATCCTCCAAGGATCTCAGCATCCCAGAGGAACTCTAATCCAGGCCAAGATGGGTAATTACCAAGTAAGACATACAGGTAATGGGACTGGAGACACAGCCCAGTAGTTACGAGTATTTGCTGCTATTGCAGTGGATCTGGGTTCAGTTCTCAGCTCCCGTGTTAGAGCTCAGAAGCGTCCCTAACTCTGGAGTCAGAGGAAAAGCTGCCCTCTGCTGCCCTCCACAGGGTTCAGTTAGACACACGGAAGCAAAACATTCATACACGTAAAATAAAAAGAAATAAACCTTCTTTAAAAGATACTCAATTACTGAATGTAAAACTTGAAATGAGGCGTAATGAGATAACACCTGAATTTGTTTAATTACAAAATTAAATAAAACATGTCTAAGAATATCACAATATAAATAAAACATTTAGCAGTGCCGGTTCGATTTCAAATAGTCTTAGCATTGTTGGAAAGAGTTTGTTTGCAAATTATTCTTTCTCTCTTCAAAACAACCATGAATGGTGCTGAATTTGGGGTAAAAATATGAAAACGCTGCAGTGGCGCTGTGCATGTGATTGTTGTGCTTTATAGTTTATCTCCAAGTCATTCTCTAAGCTTTGTCTTTAATAATGTTAATTCCCTGGGGAAAAGTAAAAGGGATAAAAGGAACAGAAAGAAAGGGGTGAAGGAGCCTCTTGCATGCAGGAGTCCAGCAAGTAAATGCTTATTTAAGACAAGACAGAACAGAGGGTCTAAGTTCCCAAGTAAGGGGACCAGGAGTTGCATCTGTCATGAATTCGGTTGCCTGCTCTTCCATCATTTGACCCTGGTGATGCAGTCTTGCCAGGCCATAGAGGAAGGGGATCCAGGCAGTTCTGATGAGACTTGATATGGGCAGATGGCAGAGGAGGAGAACTCCCACTTTCAGTGGATTAGGGGAAAGGGACAGAGGAAAGAAGAAGGGAGGGTAGGACTGGGAGATTTGGGGGGAGGGGGCTTCAATTGGAATATATAATAAATAAATTGTAAAAATAAATAAAAGAAAAAAGATAAGACAGAGAAGTGAATATTTCTATTGCTGGACGTATCTCCTGACTTGTTTATACAAATTACTAGTTCCATCATTAAATCTGATGAACTGTTATAGAACTACAAAATCAAATTTTGATTAGCTGACTTAAGACCATCCAGAAACATAATTCAAGTAACATAAACTAAGTTATTTTATACCTTCTTAATTTAACGCAAGGAAAACCACACACATCTCCGAATATGTCAACAGAGGGGAATTAAAAGCTTACTCCTCTAGGCATGTATGCAGCTAATCCCACAAGAGAAAAACAAAGAGTCACATCCTTGCAAAGCCAAAATCTGACTGAAAACCTTCTAATCAAAGAGCTAAAAAATTTAAAAGTCACGTGAGTGCCTGGTCCAAAGACTGATGAAAGAAAGAAAAGACAGTGTGGACATGAAAACCCAAATCTTCCCTATCTTTTGCTGCCCTCTCTCGAGATCCTCCCAAGCTCATTTTCCTCCTTAAAATTTTTAGCCTCACAATTACATTTAGGCTTTCCAATTTGTCCTGTTTGTAGGTGGCGTTCAGCCTCCCTAATTATGAGATAAATCCACATTTCTATGTTGGAAAGAATGTGGAGATGTTCGTAGTCCTCTGATGAGAATCTTACTGCTTAGGGTCACTTAAGAGCAGCAAGCGTTCCAGAGCCACAAAACCATTGCTTCCTCTTCGTTTTTTGATTCTGGCTCAAAAAAAAATGCCTTCTCAGGAGCAGCTGTTAGTCATTCAGCTGAATGAGCAGTCTGTAAAACCAAGCGAGCTGCCACTGGGTGGCAGCAGAAATTTGATAAATAATAACTTCCTGAGTGTAATTCCTTACTGCTTCAGTCTGTTTGCTTAGCACATCAAAAGGCAGCTTTATTGCCATCAAAAGTATCTTTTGCTAGATAATGCTCATGGAATTTATTGCGGTGATGGAAACAGGATACTCGATTTGAGGAAAACAAGCATTAGAAGCAATAAACTTTACAACTCTGCCCTCTGTGAATATAGTATAAATGTTAATACTATTCAGGATGACATCAGAGTTGATCATTGATTAATTCCTAGTTACTAAGATTTCCATTGATTTATAATTTTGCTCAAACAATTTCTATATATTCAGAGAAAAATACTGAAGAATTTAGAACAAATAGAATAAAATTACTTAAGAGTTCTATATTTAAATGTCAGAAATTATTTGTTATCATATATAAAGTCATAATTACTATGTAATTATTGAGGCTAGCTTTTCATAACTTTTTGTTTAATGTATTGAAAATTATACCCTCTTGCCATTAAAATCCTTTCATAATTTTCTTTAATGACTGTATATTTCCTTGTATAGCTAGCTTGACTGAAATAACCAATTCCTTTTTGTTAAATATTTGCCAGTATTTCGAATACTCACTCTCAGAGGCAAATGTTGGTTTTGAAGTGCAGGTAGCTGCTGGTGGAGTTAATCTTTTAATGCTACGTGTTAAAGTCATATTTCTACGTTGCAGTGATTCTAGGCCTATGCCCTCACACCTTTCTGCTGGCCACCTCCTGCTTAGAATCGCTCACAGCAGCCCCATGTCACACCGTGAAGTCCAGTGTTCTGAATCTTTTTTTTTTTTTAACAGACTTAATTCACTTTATTTTTTTCTGTATAAAAAAACCCTATGTGGTAGCCACAGCTGGAGCCTGTGTCCTCTGAACAGAGACTCTGCTGTTCTGCTGTAGGCTTTCATGAGATCATCAGTGAATTCCTGATAAGGAGACTCGGTGAACACAGTCTCTTTCCAGATGTCAGGTAGCTGTAGGTCTTGGAGATGGCATTAAAGGTGGTCTTGGCAAAGTTGCCCAGGGTGGCAGTGTAGCCCCTGGCTGATGTGTAGCAATCATCAATACCGGCCATCATTAGTAGCTTCTTGGGCACAGGAGCAGAGACGATGCCAATGCCTCTGGGGGCAGAGATGAGACTCACCAAAACAGAGCCACAATGGCCTGTTTCTTTGCTTGGGACCATGTGGGGCTCGTCAACCTTGTTCACCTAGTAGCCTCTCCACAAGGGATGATAAAAAGCTTGGCCAAGATGATGGCTCCTTGGATGGCAGTGGCTACCTTCTTGGAGTGCTTAACAACAAGACCAATGTGACCAATTGTAGTCCCCAACAGCAACAAAAGCCTTGAACCTGGTATGCTGGCCAGCCCGTGCCTGCTTCTGCACTGGCATGATCTTTAGAACCTCGTCCTTTAGGGATGCACCCAGGAAAAAGTCAATAATCTAGGATTCCTTAATGGGCAGGGGGAAGAGGTAGATCTCCAAAGATTTTATCTTCATGCTCTTTTTTGTTTTGTTTTGTTTTGTTTTTGTTGCGTTCTTGTTTTATTAAATTTTTATTTTTTATATTAATTACAGTTTATTCATTTTGTATCCCAGCTGTAGCTCCCTCCCTCATTCCCTCCCAATCCCACCCTGCCTCCCTCATCTCCTCCCATGCCCCTCTGATTGGGGAAGTGCTCCTCCCCTTCCATCTGACCCTAGCTTATCAGGTCTTATCAGGACTGGCTGCCTTGTCTGTCTTCCTCTGTGGCCTGGCAAGGCTGCCTCTCCCTCAGGGGGAGGTGATCAAAATGCCAGCCACTGAGTTCCTGTCGGAGACAGTCCCTGTTCCCCTTACTAGGGAACCTACTTGGACACTGAGCTGCCATGGGGCTACATCTGAGGAGGGGTTCTAGGTTATATCTATGAATGGTCCTTGGTTGGAGTATCAGTCTCAGAAAAGATCCCTGTACCCAGATTTTTTGGTTCTGTTGCTGTCTTTGCGGCATTTCGGTCTCCTCCAGGACTTACTATCTCCCCCTTCTTTCATAAGATTCCCTGCACTTTGCCCAAAGTTTGGCTATGAGTCTCAGCATCTGCTTTGATACACTGCTGGGTAGAGTCTTTTAGAGGCCCTCTGTGGTAGGCTCCCAAGTACATAACAAGGACATTTGCTCAACCATGTTTGTAGCAGCTTTATTCATAATAGCCAGAACCTGAAAACAACCCAAATGTCTTTCAATGGAGAAATGGATACAGAAATTGTGGTACATTTACACAATGGAATACTACTCAGCAAGTAAAAACAAGGAAATCATGAAATTTGCAGGCAGATGCTAGGATCTAGAAAAGATCAACCTGAGTGAGATTATCCCAGGAGCAGAAAGACATACATGGTATATATTGCCTTATAAGTGGATATTAGTCATATAATATAGGATAAACATGCTAAAATCTGTACACCTAAAGAAGCTAAGTAAGGAGGACCCTGGGTAAGATGATCAATCCTCATGCAGAAGGACAAATGGGATGGACATTGGAAGAAGGAGAAAATGGGGAACAGGACAGGAGCCTTTCTTCAGGCTCTTAATGAGGCAGCTTGGCTTGTTGACAGTTAGGCAGGCTTTACCCCCACAACCCAAGGCCTCAACCATGGACATGCCCCCAGATCCTCTGGGCCCTCCTGCTGCACCCATGTCATCTGCCATTTGGTGTTTTCCCATAAAATAAGAAGCTGCGATTCTGAGTCTTAACAATCTGTCTGGCCTATTTCAAAGCAGCCTGAATTTTCAGAGTCACTATTATGTTGAATAACATTATCCAGCCAGAGAACCTCAGAAGTCACAGTAAGAAGGAATGGACAAATGTAAGAAAACCAGTACACTGAAGTTATCTCAGTTTTTGTTGTTGTTGTGTTGTTTTGTTTTTCATTAAATGATGATGTACCTTGAAGCTAGGTTCAAGTCAAAGTTTTGGAATTGGTTATTTTAAATAAGCATTTCTTTCCTCCCTTGCCCCTCCCTCCCGGAGACAGAGTTTCTCTATCTTTGTAGACCAGGCTGGCCTTGACTCACAGTAATTCACCTCCCTCTGCCTCTCAGAATGCTGGGATTAAAGGCGTGTACCACTATGCCTGGCCTCTTTCTTCCTTCCTTCCTTTCTTTCTTCCTTCCTTTCTTTCTTTCTTTCTTTCTTTCTTTCTTTCTTTCTTTCTTTCTTTCTTTCTTTCTTTCTTTCTTTCTTTCTTTCTTTTTTTCTTTCTTTCTTTCTTTCTTTCTTTCTTTCTTTCTTTCTTTCTTTCTTTCTTTCTTTCTTTCTTTCTTCTTAACCACTTTGCATCCTGATTGCAGACCTACCCCCCCGCTTCTGCCAGTTGCCACTTCTCCCAGTTCTCCCCCATTCTCCCCTTTCCTCCTCAGAGAAGAGGGAGGTCCCCATAGGTGGTCATTGAGTAGAGAGTTGTTCAGTTTCCTTGAATCTGTTGTTTCTGTTGTTGAAGCCCAGCTTTAATCCATGGTGATCTAATAAGATACAAGTATCTTTGTGACTAACTATATTGTCAATTTTAAAGAAGTTTTTGTGAGGTGCTGAGAAGGTACGTTCTTTTGTGTTTGAGTGAAAAGTTCTGCAAAGATCCTTTAGATTAATTTGATTCATTCATTTCATTTGTTAGTTTTATTATTTTTTCTGTTTAGTTTCTGCATCAATTACCTATCTTTTGGTAAAAGTGGGGTGTTGAAATCTACCATTATTAATGTGTGGGGTTCAATGTGTGATTTAACCTTTAGTAATGTTTCTTTTATGAATGTGGGTGCCCTCATATTTGGAGCATTGGTATTCAGAATTGACATGGCCTCCTGATGACTTTTTTTTCTTTGATGAGTATGAAGTGTCCTTCCCCATCTCTTTTGACTAATTTTGGTTGAGTGTCTATTTCTCTAGATATTAGAATGGCTACTCCAGCTTGCTTGTTGGGTCCATTTTTCTCTGAAAAGCTTTCTCCAGCCTTTTGCTCTGAGGTAATGTCTACTGTTGTGCTGAGGAGTGTTTCTTATATAAAAAGGAATAATGAATCCTCTTTAAGAATCCATTCTTTTAGCCTGTGTCCTTTTATTAAGGAATTGAGTCCACTGGTGTTGACAGATATTAATGACCAACAATTTTTATTTCCTTTATTTTGATGTTTGTGTTGGTACTGTGTGTGTGTGTGTATGTATGTGTGTGTGTGTGTGTGTGCGCGCGCACTTCCTTTCTTTTGTTCTTGCTGGTGCGAGGCTATTTATTTTCTTGGGTACAGTTAACTTCCTTGGGTTGGAGTTCTCTGTCTATAATATTCTGTAGGAATATTATAGATTTGTGCATACATATTGTTTAAATTTGGTTTTGTCATGAAATATCTGGTTGTCTTTATCTAATGGTGATTGAAAGTTTTGTTGGATATAGTAATCTGGGGCAAACATGTGTGCTCTCTTTGGTCTACAGGACATCTTCTCAGAGCGTTCTGGTTTTTAGAGTCCCTGCTGAGAAATCAGGTGTAATTGTGATAGGTTTGTTTTTGATATGTTACTTGGCCTTTTCCCCTTGTAGCTTTTGGTATTCTTTATTTGCTCTGTACATTTACAGTTTTGATCCTTATGTGGGAGGAGGATCTTCTCTTCTGGTCCAGTGTATTTAGTATTCTGTAAGCTTCTTGTATTTTTATAGGCATCTCTTTCTTTAGGTTGGAGAAGTTTTCTTCTATGATTTTGTTGTAAATATTTTCTGGTCCTTGACTCAGAAAATTTTTTTTTTCTTCTATTCCTATTATTCTTGGGTTTTGTCTTTTCATAGTGTCCCTGATTTCTTGGAAATTTTGAATGAGGAACTTCTTAAAATTTAATTAATTTATTTATTACAATTTATTCACTTTGTATTCTCTCTGCAGCCCCCTCCCTTGTCTCCTCCCAGTCCCACCCCCCTCCGTTTTCCTCTATGTCCTTTCCCTAGGCCCCTTATAGGGAAGGTCCTCCTCTCCTTCTATCTGACCCTAGCTTATCAGGTCTCATCAAGGCTGGCTACAACATCTTCCTCTGTGGCCTGGCAAGGCTGCATGCCCCAGGGGGAGGTGATTAAAGAATTGGCCACTAAGACAGCCCCAGGTCAGGAACTTTTTAGCTCTAACCTTTTCTTTGGCTGATGTATCAATTTCTTCAATTGTATTATCTACCCCTGAGGTTCTCTTCTCCATCTCTTATATTCTGTTGGTGATGTTTATGTCTGTAGTTCTTTTCCTCTTACCTAAGTTCTTCATTTCCAGGATTCCCTCAGTTTTTGTTTTCTTTATCATTTCTATTTCCATGTTCGGGTCTTGACACATTATATTCACTTAACCCGTTTGATTGTATTTTTCCGTATTTCTTTAAGGAGTTTATTTGTTTCCTCTTTAAAGTCCTCTATCTTTTTAATTGTGTTTTCCTGTACCTCTTTAAGGGATTTATTTGTTTCCTCTTTAAAGGCCTCTATCATCTTCATAAGCATAGATTTAAAGTCATTTTCTTGTGTTTCTAATGTGGTGGAATATCCAGGGCTTGCTATAGTAGGATATTTGAGTTCTGGTGGTGACATAGTGCCCTGGCTCTTTTTTTTTTTTTTTAATTCTTTATTAATTACATTTTATTCACTTCGTATCTCCCCTGTGGTTCCCTCCCTCCTCCCTTCCCAATCCCTCCCTTCCTCCATCCTCTGCATGCAAGTCCATCCTTTCCCCAAGTCCACTGATAGGGGAGGTCTTCTTGTTCTTCCTTCTGATCCTAGTCAATTATGTCTCATCAGGAGTGGCTGCCTTGTCTTCTTCTGTGGCCTGGTAATGCTGCTTCCCCCTCAGGGGGAAGTAATTAAAGAGCAGACCAATCAGTTCATGTCAGAGACAGTTCCTGTTCCTATTACAATGGAACCCACTTGGATACTGAACTGCCATGGGCTACATCTGTGCAAGGGTCTTAGGTTATCTCTATACATAGTCCTTGGTTGGCTCAAGCTGTACTATAGAGCAACAATACTAAAAACTGCATGGGACTGGCATAGAAACAGACTGGTGGATGATTATGTTCCATTTATTTCCAGAAGCAAGTAAAGTATTTGTAATAAATAAAATTTATTTTATTGCAGCTTTGTAATTTAAAAAAAAAGATGAGTAGAGTTGTAGGACAGATGTTGGAACCATGTGTCCCTACAGTCCTGACAGTCTTTCCTGAGAAGGTGGGCAGAACTGTGGGCTGGAGGTGGGATCATCCAGGGGCCTGGGAGCCCTCCATGGAAAGGTGCATAGAGCCTTGGGCTGGAGGATGAAACTGTGTGTTCCTCAGGTTCTTGCAGGCTTCTACAGGAAGCCATGGACAAGAGGCTTGATGAGCCTGGAGCTGGGTAGCCCTCCTTAGAAGTTTAAATGAGCATTTTCATATACAATTTCTTTGAATTGCTCTTTCTCTCCGGTCCCATTCCCCTACCCTTCCAACTGGTTGGGCCCCTTCCTTTCCTTAACGCTGGCCTTCTACTTTCAAGTCATGGGCATTCTACTTTGCTTGTAGTTTCTCCTCATTTCACTTCAAAATCCTCTCCCTTTCTCATGATACTCTTCCTAGTTCCATGTCCCCAAACATAAAAATTAAAGGTAATGATCTGCATCTGTGTATGAGAGAATACACAAAGTCTGTATATTTCTGAGTCTGAATGATTTTGCTCAATATGAAGCTCTCAAGTTTATCTAGTTTCCTGAAAATACTACAATTTCGTTTTGTTTGGAAGATAAATAAAATTCACTGTGTACGTGAACCACATTTTCTTTCTTTTAGTTTTAAGGGCTTATTTGTTTTATTTTACGTGCATATGTGTGCCTGAATATGTAAATGATCACTTTATGCATGTCAGAGCTATCAGAGCCAGAAGAGGGCTCAGAGTTTTGGGACTGGAGCAGAATGACTAGAATACTTTTAGTGGTAGAGTCATTTTCACAATATTATTGCCAAGACATGAGGATGGACCTTCTCTCCATTGTTTGCCAACTCTTCCATTTCCTTAGTGCCTTAAAGTTTTGACTATAGAGATTCTTTACTGATTTGCTTACATTTATGGCAAAACATGATATTTTTAGAACTTTTATAAATAGATTTTTTTGCAGTTATATACCACTTATATACAAGAAAGCTACAGACTTTTGTGTGTTGGCTTTCTGTCCTAGGATTCTGCTGAAAGCATCAGACTTATTGTTTTTCTGATGGAACATTTTAGGTTCTTTTAGGTATAGGACAGCGTCATGTGCAACATAAATAGCTTGATTACTCCTTTTCCATTTGGAATTCCTTTTATTTCCTTCTTTTGTTCTATCACTTGGATGAGATTTCATCCTTGTGTTGAATAAGAGTGGAGACAGAAGGCATCCTTCAGCAGTTCTAGACTTTAAAGTAAGTGTTCTCATTATTTTCCATTTAGTAGTATGTTGGTTAAATAGTATTATTTTATTCATCAGGAGGACATAAGAAATTTTGTCAAAAACTCTTTCTGTCCCTACTGAGATGGTCATATGATTTCATGCCTGAAGTTTGTCTATAAGTTGTATTTTATTTCTTTCTTTTGATATGTTGAAACTACTTTGCCTGTATGAAATGTAAGCAGCTTATTGATGAGGTATGATTTTACTCTGGTCTCAAATAAGGATTTGAAAGTATTTTGTTGAGAATTTTTGTGTCTCAACATATTGGTCGGTAGCTTTATGTTTTTGCTGATTTTTTTTCTTACACTTTTGATGTCAAGATTATCGTCTATTTTCTTCTAAATGTTTCTAGGGTTTGGATCTTCACTTACTTCTTTAGGTTTGGAAGTTTTGTATTATAATTTGACTCACTAAATTTTCTTATTTTTTTCATTAATTAATCGATTTAACAGTCTGATCGCAGCTCCCTCCCTCCTGTCCTACCAGTCCTTCCTCATACCTCTCCACCAGGTTTCCTTTTACCTTCTCCTTAGAGAGGAGGAGACCCTCCACCCATGGGTACCAAACCATCCTGGCACATCAAGTCTAGGAAAGACTAGTGCATTCTCTCCCACTGAGGCCAGACAAAGCATCCCAGCTTTGGGAAAGAGATTCAAAAGGCGAAAGAGTCAGAGACAGCCCTATAGGGCGTAAGGTTATTGTGTAACTCAAATGCTGATTTCCGTTCTTCCTCCATATCCACTTGAAATCCTTGTTTTGAGAACCTCCTGTCTCAGTGTTGTATAAACACTGTGCCCCAATTGTCCCATAGTATGTCAATAAAACAGCTTACAGCCAGTTGCTGAGCAGGGGAAAGAATAAAGCTGGACTTCCTTCCAGGGTAGGAGAAAGTAGAGGAGAAAGTAGGGGATTTATCCATCGGCAGATGTCCTGGAGATACCAGGAGAAACAGCCCAGGCAGAAAAGCTACAAAGTTAAAGTATCTCTGGGGTGTAATGCGGGGAGGAAACTAGATTAGCTTAGCGGGTTAAGAATGTAGTAATAATGCTCCGTTATTGTACTGTGAAGCTTATTATTAAACAAATATAAAAGAGTCTCAGTTATTTGTGTGACATCTGGATTAAGAGAGAAACTGGGAAACAAAGAGTTTTATAAAAATACCATTAACAAGCCCTTGCTCCAGTTGTTAGGAACCCAGCTGAGGAAAAACCTGCATATCTGCTGCATATGTGTAGGGCATCTAAGTCCAGCCCACGCATGCTCTTTGGCTAGTGGTTCAGTCTCTGTGAATCCCCATAAGCCCAGGATAGTTTTCTCTGTAAGTCTTCCTGTGCTGTCCTTGACTGCTCCGGCTACCCCTGTCCTTCTTCCTACTCTTCCACAAGACGAGTTCTGCCTATTGTTTGTATAAGGTTTAAGCTTTCATTTCTATCAGCTGCTGGATGAAGCCTCTCAGAAGGCAGATATGCTAAACTCCTGTCTGTAAGCATAGAAGGGTATCCTTAATACTGTCAGGGGTTGTCTCTCTTCCATGGAGTGGGTCTCAAGTTGGCCTAGTCATTGATTGCCCATTCCCTCAATCTCCACTCCATCTCTGTCCCTACACTTCCTATAGGCAGTGCAAATTTTGGGTTGAAGATTTTACAGGTGGGTTGGTGTTCGCCTCCCTCCACTTTCAGAAGTCCTACCTGGCTGTAAGAGGTGGCAACTTCAGGCTCCATAATCCTTGCTGCTGGCAGTCTCAGCTAGGGTCACCACCATAGACACTCAGGAGCTTCCCTGTCCCAGAGATGTCCCCCTCCCCCATATCAATTCTTTCTCTCCAAGTCCTGCAATCCTTGCTCTCACCACACCTGATCTTCAGCCTTATTCCCCTTCTCACCTTCTCTCTCACCCAGGTGAGCTCTATCTACTTCAGATATCTATTTTATTTTCCCTTCAGTGTGAGGTTCAAGCATCTTCCCTTGGGCACTCTTTGTTACTTACCTTCTTTGGTTCTGTGGATTGTAGCATGGTTAAACTGTACTTTATAGCTAATATCCACTTCTAAGTGAGTACATACCCCGTGTGTTACTCGGGATATTTTCTAGTTCGATCCATTTGCCTGTAAATTGCACGATGTATTTGTTTGTAATAGCTGAGTAGTATTCCATTGTGTAAATGTACCACAGTTTCTTTATCCATTCTTTGGTTGAGGGACATCTAGGCTGTTTCCATTTTTTGGTTATGATGAATAAAGCTGCTATGAACACAGTTGAACAAGTGTCCTTGTTGCATGGTGGAACATCTTTTGGGTATTTGCCCAGGAGTGGTATAGCTGGGTCTTGAGGAAGAGCTATTCCCAATTTTCTGAGAAACCACCACATTGATTTCCAAAGTGGTTGTACAAGTTTGCACTCCCACCAGCAATGGAGGAGTGTTCCCCTTTCTCTGCATCCTTTCCAGCATGTGCTGTGACCTAAGTTTTTATCTTGGCCATTTTGATGGGTATGAGATAGAATCTCAAAGTCATTTGGGTTTGCATTTCCTTGATGACTAAGGATATTGAACATTTCTTTAAGTCATTCTCAGCTATTAAAGATTCCTCAGTTGAAAATTCTGTTTAGCTATGTACCCCATTTTTAATCAGGTTATTTGGGTTGTCTAATTTCTTGAGTTCTTTAAATATTTTGGATATTAGCCCTCTGTTCATTGTGGGGTTGGTGAAGGTCTTTTTCCCCAATCTGTAGACTGCTGTTTTGTCCTATTGACAGTGTTCTTTGCCTCACAAAAGCTTTTCAGTTTCATGAGGTCCATTTATTAATTATTGATCTTAGAGCCTGAGCTGTTTGTGTTCTGTTCAGAAAGCTGTCTCCTGGGCCAATGAATTTCTTTTCCTTTTTTATTATTATCATTTATTACAAGTTATTTAATTTGATTCTGATTGTGACCCCTTCCTTTGTCTCCTCCAATCCCACCCTCCCTCCCTCTTCTCCTCCTATGCCCCTCCCCTAATCCACTGATAGGGAAGATCCTCCTTCCCTTCTAGCTGACCTTAGTCTATAAGGTATCATCAGGACTGACTGTATTGTCTTCCTCTGTGGACTGGCAATGCTGCACTCCCCAGAGGAAGGTGATCTGAGAGCCTGCCACTGGATGAGATATAATATAGGATAAACATACTAAAATCTACACTCCTAAAGAAGCTAAACAACAAGGAAGGCCCTAGGGAAGGTGCTCAATCCTTATTTAGAAGGACAAATGCAATAGACGTCAGAAGCAGGAGAAACCAGGGAACAGGACAGGAGCCTAACACAGAGGGCCTCTGAAAGACTACTGATTGAGGTATCAAAGCAGAGGCTTTTTCCTTACAGCTTTTAATATTCTTTCTTTGCTCTGTACATTTACTGTTTTGATTATTATGTGGAAGGATGATTTTTTTTTCTGGTTCAATCTATTTGGTGTTCTGTAAGCTTCTTGTATGTTTATAGACATCTCTTCCTTTAGGTTGGGGAAATTTTTTTTTCTATGATTTTGTTGAAAATATTTTCTGGTCCTTGGAGCTGGGAGTCTTTTCCTTCTTCTGTTCCTATTATTCTTAGATTTCATCTTTTCATTCTGTCCCAGATTTCTTGGTTGTTTTGCGTCAGGAACTTTTTAGATTTAACATTTTTTTTTTCACAGATTTATCAATTTCTTCAAGTGTACATTCTATGTCTGAGATTCTTCATCTTTTGTGTTCTGTTGATGTGTGTGTCTGTAATTCCTGTTCTCCTCTCTAGGTTTTCCATCTCTGGGATTCCCTCAGTTTGTGTTTTCTTTATTGCTTCTATTTTTATTTTCAGTCCTTAAACAGTTTTTTACATTTCCTCCACCTTTTTGATTGTATTTTCCTGCATTTCTTCAAGGGATTTATCAATTTCCTCTTTAAAGGCCTCTGTCATCTTCATAATATTGGATTTAAGGTCATCTTCTGCTTAGGCTGTGTTAGGATATTCAGCGATTGCTGTAGCACCATCGCTGCATTCTGGTGTTGCCATATAGCCCTGGCTCTTATTGAAAGGGTTTTTATGCTAGCCATTTGCCTTCTGGTTGTCCTTGGTTTTGGTGGATGTTCTGATGCCAGCAGGACTCCTCAGGGTGGCAGACTAAGCCTGGGGCCTGACAATGGAGCTCAAGGAGCAGCATGTTGCTCACCTCTGATGGCTGTGCTCCAAGAGAACATGGATATTCCCCTGGGGTCCCACAGGCCTCAGTGGGAAGTTAAGCAGAGCTACAGCTCTAACTATGGAGCTCAGAGGACAGAGGAGAGCTCACCTCTGCTGGCTTACCTCCCCCCCTAACCCCCCGGGGACCTGGCAGGCAAGGGACTGTTGGGAAGGGGTCTATGCTCCATGATCCTGGGTCCCTGAAGGCTTTTTTGGAAAGACAAATGATGGGACTCAGAGGACAGAGTGCAGCTCACCTCTGCTGGCTGTTTCCCAGATGATCCCAGTAGGAAGCAGACTGATGATTGGGGCTGTTTCTTGGTCTAAATCTAACTCTAAGAAAGTGACATCTCAAGATAAATAAAGAGATAAACAGGGTAAGTTAAAAGGATTCACTGTTTCTGCAGGAATCCAAGAAGCTCTGGGTAAATGGCCACAGGCATCAACTGCTACAAAGTTAGTTCTAATATGTACTCCCCTTTTAGTTCTAAGTAGCTACAAATGTTAAGAAAATTGTGAAAGGGCATATGTTCCATGCCCACTTCACAGTGAAGCATTTTATTACATTCCCCCCCCCCCAAAAAAAAAAAAAAAAAAAAAAAACTTCTTCATAATGTGTGTACTACTGGGGTCAACATTGTCAAACACTTAAAATATAAAGAATAAATCAATTAAATGCCTTGCAGTATATGTTGTGTTGTGCACTAGTGTCAGCCCTGAAACGCTCCCTGTGTTGAACAAGGAAGACACTCACCTGCCTTTTTAGATGACTAGGTTTCTGCATAGAGCCTGGCAGAGTCCAGTTGGGAACACGGATCACAGAACTGAAGGACTCCTCTGAACACAGATGTCAACATTGACAATACTCAGTTCTCTTTGACCTTGGAAGCTGGTCTGCACAGGTGGCAGCTGGGTAATTTGGGAATGCTGCTGAGGAACGGACAACACGTGTAATTTGCCTACTGTGATGCTTGGGTTTTATTCTTACAGAAAATCATCTCTAGTGTTGATAGAGGAATGTCATCTCTACAGTGTCTCCAAAGACAGAATTGTCAAAGTGGAAATGTAGACTTCCAGGTTAAATGGCCTGAAGTTTTGAAGGCGCTTCTGTGTGAAGGAGTGAAAGACAAGTAGTAGACCCTATTCATATCAGAGAAAGAACTAAAGAAAAATAAATAAGTTGATTTTTTTTCTGCATAAAAGCAATGACTCCAACACCTAACCATACAATGCTCCATGAGACTCAAAAGAGCCTGTCAAGCATGCTCTCATATTGAGAACACAGGTGCCATCAGGATTGGACACACATCACAGGGGATGAGTATAATATCTGTGATAATATGGCTGAGGCAGAGTACGCTGTAAAGCAAGAAGCAGATACATGTCACACAAACCCACATAGGATTGTGGAGAACACACTACAGAACTTAGTACGGTCTCCTGATGGGCATGGTGGTTGTGGAACAGAGCTCCTAGTGACAAAGGTAAACAGCATGTTCCATATTTCCCCAGAGTCACTGCCATTGCTGTATAGGGAAGTAGGAGAACATGAAACACCAGAGACGAGGCCGGAAGGGGGCCTCAGTGTAGGGAATTCCAGCAGAAACTAGACTCTGACATAAAATGCCCTGTATTTGAAAGGATGCACTGCATAACTGTTTGACCTGCTCAGACTAGCAGTTCCCTCTACCACTTGTGGGGTCTTAGACGACAAAGTGAGATAGACACGCCATCCCATGAGGAGGATATATGTGCTGAAGTTGCAATGTGGTCAGTTTTATCTTGCCACCCATTTTTATCATTACATTTTTTTTTAATTTTAATTTTTATTTAGCATTTTTGCTTCTTTTGTTTTATTATGTTAGTTTTATTTCTCGTGTGCTTTCAGGCAGGCCCTTAGGACTGCTCTCTCTTTTTCTATACGTACTCTACAACGTTTTTTTAAACATTTCTTGTGTATCAAAGTTTAACATGGAGTTCTCCTGTTTCTTTATAGCAGCCTTATCCTTTCTCCGCTTCAGCTTCATTTCACCACTTTAATACTGCTACCTTTAATTATATAAACTTATGAACGGCATTACCCCAATTAGGATCACAGAGTTGCTGTGTCTGAACTCTACTGAGGAAACACATGAAATGTATGAGTATTTTCTACCATAAATTAGCATTAGGACTGAAACCAAACCGTCACACATACCTGTTTCTGCTGTTGACATCCCCTTTAAATACCAGTGGAAATATAAATATATGCCAGAGTCACTCACCAAGAGGATCCATAGGAAAATCAAACAAACAAAAAGAGCACTGAAGGGGGACAGATCAAAACTGGAGGACACATCTTTCTCAGAAGATGCACAGAGATGCAACAAAGAAAAGCAAAGAGTGTGAGATAAGCCAGTGTGTCACCCCACCGTCTCAGAGCCCCTGAATTACAAAGACACGGAGATAGCTGAAAGCCAGATGAAGATTGCAGAGGCCTACTTTTAAAGGGTCGGTGACCAAGTATAGCACTCAAAGAGCAGGTGGATGAAGTTAGGAAATCAATTCAGGACCTAAGACAGGAAATGGGCAAAGTAGATGATTTCAGCAATTTGTAACAGAAACATTAAAACATGAAGTAAAAATTCAACAAGGAAATTGAAAAAGAATCCAACAAAAATATCAGAAATCAGAGTCAATCACACAAATAAAATCCACACTAGAAACCATCAGCAACAGACAAGATCAATCAGGAGAACAAATTTCAGGATGGAAAACAAGGTCCAAATAATCAGATGTTCATATGTATGTATATATGTACATATATACATACATACATATATATATATATATATATATATATATATATATATATATATATATATATATATATATATATATATATCAAAATCTCAGTAAGCATGCCCCAAACTTCCAAGAATTGTAGGGTACTTCAAAGACTAAATGTAACAATTCATAGCATAGAATAGTGCTGAGATAAAAATCTAAATGCATAGAAAATTTAGCTTGTCAGGAGGTCTACCTGGGGCACAGCCAGCAGAGGTGAGCAGCAGGCTGTTGCCTGAGCTCCATGGTCAGGTTCAAGGTCCGGCCTACTCCCTGAGGAGGCCTGCAAGGTACCAGGAACATCCAGGCCTGGCAGTTGATGCCTGTGGCCATTTACCCAGAGCTTCTTGGATTCCTGCGGAAACAGTGAACCCTTTTAACTTACCCTGTTTATCTCTTTATTTATCTTGAGATGTCACTTTCTTAAAGTTAGATTTAGACCAAGAAAGGCTTGAGATGATGTGACACACAGCCTTATCCCTATCTCACCTGATGGAAAAATAGTCAACTATTGAGAGAAGCCTAGTGATGTATACATAGAAAAAAAGAGTTGATTTTAATCATTCATGTGGAAAGCTTTTATTTATATTTTCCTCAGGCTGGGCCTTTGGAAATCATTGGTCATTATTTTGTTCTGCGTTCTTGTGTTCTCTTCCAAGAGATAATCCTCAATTAGGAGTTCTTACTTTCCTCCAATCAGTTTCACCTCCAACATCTCCCAAAGCCTATCCAAAGCCTTTAGCATCCCTTGGCATTTCCATATCCCATCTCACACCATCCCTAGTCCTCAGGAAAGGCCTAACAATGAATCACACTCTCAAAAACACCCTTGTTAAAAACTTTCATGGGAGTTTTGCCTTTACTGGAAGAAATTCTTGCCATTAGCCTTTCTCAGATTATGAGCCCTCCTCGAACGCTCTCTTTTTGTCTCTCCTTTTGAGCTGTGTACCAACTACAGATTCTGATCCCAGCTCTCTCACCCCAACCTCTCCCTCCTTGCTCACTTACTCCATCCTTTGTTGTGTCACCTTTGCTTCATGCTGTGGACCTCTCCAGACTGCCAACTCCTTTGGTTACACATTGATTCCTGTTAATAGTAGAGGTTTTAGTCTTCTTCTCCCCAAAAGACCAATACCATTTACCCCTTTTCCTTGAATGGAAGAGCCCTCTCAGAATGGTTCTAACTACCCCACCCCCCAGTGTGTAATCAGTTCCCCTACTAGATTCCTCTATCCCATCTTAAACAATATACAGCATCTCCCCCCCCAACCACAAACCTTTACTCTACTCATCAACCCCAATGGTACCACTCTGTCAAACTCAAGAAGATGCCCCATCTATCTCTAAACAAATTCAAGATGAGTAGCTACTCACCCTCTTGTTTTCTTTCCTTTTCCTCATTCTTCCTTCCCTTCTCCCAAAACTCTAGGGATTAATTTCCCTGCCTTCCTCTCTTACACCCTACCTTTCAGGCCAACTCCTCTATCCCTCTGGTCCTGTATTAGACCTTAACCTCTGCCCACAAATTCTCATACTATCGTACCATCCAAGACCTCTCACAGGTTGACCATCCTTACTCTTCAAAGTCAGATAGACTCTCTCACTTCAGTAGCCATAGAAAACCAGAAGTGACTGGAACTTTCAACCACTGAAAAGGGGGGACTTTCCTTATTCCTCCAACGGTGCTGTTTAAACCAATGAACCTTCCACAGAACCCTACGGCAAAGTGTGCTCCCATTCCTAAATCCCCTTCTTACTTATTTCTCCTTGCCTACAAACCCATCTCCATTAAAGCAGAGGCCCATAATTCCTAGATTGCTCCAACCCCAGAAGGTGGCCACCAATCTTACTCCAATTACATCCAGTGTCCCTAACCAGCAGAAAGCTCAATAAGTACAGAGTACCTGTCCCTTTCCCACCAGCCTTAATTTTGACTTTCCTCTTTTAGTTGATAATAAAAAGGAACCTTGGACAAAGTAGTTATTAAAGCCCTGACCTTTGCTTAACTCCGGAACTAGGTTCCACAAGAGTGTGTCCTTCCCCCTCAACCCTGACCCCAGCCCTTGATGACTTAAGCACAACTGCTCTACTTTTCCACCTCCATGTGTACACTCCTGCTCACCTTATATAAACCCTCATCCCAGCTAGACTCACAGCGCTCGCTGGTTCCCATCAGAGGCAGCCATTTTGTGTCTTGGCTTGATAAATGTCTCAAGTGAAACCTTGTCCTGTTTTGTAACTATGTTGTAACTCTTGCGCTCCTGAAAAGCTTAGGTACCCTTTCACTCTCTGCATTATACTTGCAGGTAAAAATATAATTGTTCAGCTTCTCTTGTTACCATGCCTGCTGCTTTCTGCTATGACTCCCTGCCATGATGGACTCTTCTCCCTTCAGAATCATAAGCCAGGGGCTAGAGAAATGGCTCAGAGGTTAAGAGCACTGGCTGCTCTTCCATTTCTGAGTTCAATTCCCAGCAACCACATGTTGGCGCACATTCATCTATAATGAGATCTGGTACCCTCTTCTGGTGTGCAGATGTACATACAGACAGTTTATTGTATACATAATAAATAAAATCTTTTTTTAAGAAAAAGCTTCTTCCTGGAAACAACCCAGATGCCCCTCAACTGAAGAATGGATGCAGAAATTGTGGTACATCTATACAATGGAATATTACTCAGCAATGAAAAATAAGGAAATCATGAAATTTGCAGGTAAATGGTGGGACCTGGAAAGGATCATCCTGAGTGAGTTGTCCCAGGAGCAAAAAGACACACACGGTATATACTCACTCATATAGACATACAACATAGGACAAACCCACTAAAATCTGTGCATCTAAAGAAACTAAGCAAGAGAAAGGACCCTAACTAAAACGGTCAATCCCCATCCTGAAAGGCAAAGAGAATGGACATCAGAAGAAGAAGAAAACAGGAAACAACCTAGGAACCTTCTACAGAGGGCTTCTGAAAGCCAGAAGAAGAAAACAGGAAACAAACAAGGAACCTACCACAGAGGGCCTCTGAAAGCTTCTGCCCTGCAGACTATCAAAGCAGATGCTGAGCCTGATGGCCAACTGTTGGGCAGAGTGAATGGAATTTTACGTAAGAAGTGGGAAATAGTAAGAGCTGGGGAACTCCACAAGGAGAGCAACAGAACAAGAAAATTTGAACACAGGGAACTTCCCAGAGACTCATACTCCAACCAAGGACTATTCATGGAGATAACCTAGAACCCCTGCACAGATGTAGCCCATGGCAGTTCAGTGTCCAAGTGGGTTACCTAGTAATGGGAAGAGGGACTGCCTCTGACATAATCTGATTGGCCTGCTCTTTGATCACCTTCCCCTGAGGGGGGAGCAGTCTTACCAGGCCACGGTAGAGGACAATGCAGCCACTTTTGATGAGAACTGATAGACTAAGATCAGAAAGGAGAGGAGAACCTCCCCTATCAGTGGACTTGGGGAGTGGCATGCATGCAGAAAGGGGAGGAAGGGTGGGATCGGGAGGGGAGGAGGAAGGGGCTTATGGGGGGATACAAAATGAATAAAGTGTAATTAATAAAAATTTAAAAACAGACTGTAAAGATAATAATTATGTTGCAACCTAGTATATGTATATTAAAAGTAGAACTGGCCCAATCGTGAGTGTAAGTAGCCAAGTACCTGTGGATTTGTTTTCTTCTCTTTTACGTACAATTTTCAATGTAATTTAAAACTTGAGTCATAAGACATGTGAAGTGGGCTGGAATAAAGATGGAATTTTGAAAGAGAAAAAAAAAAAAGCTTCTTCAGAATCATAAGCCAAAATAAACTACTTTTTTTCATTGGTTATGTGTTTTGATCACAGCAACATAAAAGTGATGACTACATAATTCTCAGTGTATCACAGTAACTCTACTTTTCAAGAAATGAAAATTACGTTTTTGTAGTCCTGGGGGGTGGCCATTCATGTGCAAGTTTCCAGGGTTTCTATTGACACATCTTGTCCTGCCTTGTAGATGAAGATCTTCTCAATGCTTGCTAATATGACTGGTCCTCCCTGCTCATGTAGAGAAACAGATGTGCCTCTCCTCCTCTTTCTATCAGATTTACAGTTCTATTGCATTAATCCAATCCTTAGCACTTAGCAAATGTTCGTGACCTTCTATAAGTATACATCCCAGAGGAAGTCACACTGTAAGATAGGAACAGGAACAATTAAAGTCCCAAGAAGCTTCTTAGTTAGCTTTGTCTTTCCAGCCTTCTCTACACCCTGGTGTAAGACTTCCTAGGCTCTCATTGTGCATTCCTTTCCTCTCCAACACTTAACATTTTCAAAAATATTACCTATGAAAAGTGTCTAATAAGAAACTCGTCACTTTGCTCTTGTTTAGTAAAAATCAAACCCATTGTTTTCTACTGCTCATTGCAATATTTGTGCCATTTTTTTTTTGACAGAGCCTGACACTGCAGAAGACATAATATCAACATTTTCTACCTGCAGCAATGCTGACTGTGTTGCACCTTCTGGAAGGTGCTTGAGATACCAAATTTGATGAGATTCCACGTCTGTTCCTGGGTGCTTTCAGTCCACTGACATTTATATGTCACTGTAAATAAATGATAGGTGTTTAAAATAATAAAATACGACTCAGGGGATTATCAAAGAGAAAAGAGATGGCTCTCTTGTGCAAAATCCAGGGAGACATTTGTTTCTCATGCAAAACTCATCAGATTTGTATAAATCTATTTGTTGAAATAGATTTATAGTCAGGAAATCAGTTTCCATTATTGAAATTATTGTATATTCTTGGCAACATTTATACAAGCCAACTCCAAATTAGGAGAAAATGAATAAATCTTTGTTTTGAAGTGTATTTTAAACATCCATCATCATAGGTATGAGGTAAACAGCACCAACCCCCATGACAACAGTTTAATACAGAGCTATCCTAAGAATAATAACTTACTCAGTTCTGTCTTTTCCTTCTGACATATTAGTCTTGATACACATTTCAAAAATATTTACTAAGTCTTGGTCATAGATATTTCTATGTCAAGAAATATCACATTTAATTAGATTGGTAATGAGTTTTTTGTTTGCTTGGTTTTAGGTTTTATTAGAATCCTTTTGTTAATTTGAATGGAGAATTATGGAAAAAGAGGATCTTTATTTAGAAAATAACATTAATTTTTTTGCTTGGGGTCTTGCAACAAAAGAGCTCTAATTCACACTGCTGCCTGCTAGTACAATAGCGAACACAAAATGAAGCAAGCAGATGCTGGCTCACCTTCTCTGGTGTATGAAACATGGCACGAAACCACAGTCCTGAAGTAAGCTCAACCATCTGTGCTGTTTGTTCCAGATGAGCCAAAAGAGACGACAAAACCATTGCCGACACACCAGGGTTTTCTTGTTTTCCATTTCTCCATTTCAAATGAGGGAAGTGTAATTTCCCCAAACCAGGAGACACTGAAGAGATTTTTCCTTCTTATGCTATATTGCTAGTTTTACCTTTAATCTGAAAATTAAATTGTGACTCCAAAGTAGACTCATTACAGTAGTTAACTTTATCTCGTTGACAAAACCCTGGAAAGAAAGACTTAAAGATTTGTTTTGTCTCTCAGTGTCAGGGGTTTAGACTGTGGTTGTTTAGACTCTAGTACTTGGGACAGGCATCATGGCAGTAGCAGCAGGTTGAGGCTTCTCTTCGATGGATGGGAAGCAGAGAAACAAGGAACATAGGAGGGGGCCAACGCAAGATACAGTGCCAAGGACACACCCTCAGTGACTCCCTGCCACAAAGCAGGCCATGCCTTCCACTTTTCACCACTTTATACAGTGCTGTCATACTTTGAACTCATTGGGAGATTTGTCCATACATCAGTCAGAGCTCTTGTGATCTATTCGTCTCTGGGAGCACAACGACAGATAACCACACAGGTGAACTTGGATCTTTTCCTGATTTCTTCTTTTCCCCCCAACAAAGGGTTTCTCTTTGTAGCCTTGGCTATTCTGGAACCTATCCTATAGACCAAGCTTGCCTTGAATTCAGAGATCTGCCTGCCTCTGCCTCCCAAGTGTAAGGATTAAAGGTCTGTGCCTATATAATATCTCTGCTTCTTTTATTTTTTCTTCTTAAAAAGACTTTATTGACTCTCAGTGACTTTCACATCATGCACCCCATTATCCCTCATCTCCCCATCCCCTCATATCCGCCCTTTGCTACTGTGACCTTCTCCAAAAGATAAGATTTAAAAAGATAGAATAAAAACCTTGTCACAAAAGTTGTAGTGTGATACAGTGTGTCACACTTTATGCCTTTGTCTACATATCTTTACTTACAAATGTTCACTGCAATGAGTCACTGGTCTGTTTGGAGGCCTCTGGCTTCGGCTACACTATCTATACTGTATCCCACACCTCTTGGATATTCTGGTGTTGTCTGGTGTCATGGAGATCCTGCAGCTTTGAATCTGCAGGACTGGCCCCTTGATGTGCTCCAGCACTTCATAGATGGGGTAGATGTTGGGGTGGGCCAACTCAAAGCCCTAGATCTGTTCCTGGGAGATAGCTGAGTTAATGATCAGGTCACCAGCTCACCTGTGTCCATACCAGCAGGGTGAGCTATGCAGTACTGCTCCTGACTAGTTCACCCAGTGTTATAACAGGCAAGGAGCAGGGTCAACACTCCCCCTCTCATGTTGTTGGGGCCAGCTCTTCTGTTACTTTGCCAAAAGCAACATACTGTGCTGCCCAGGTTAGGTGCAGGTCTATCCTCCCTAGAGTTACAGCTGTTGGGGATGGGGTCACCGGTCCTACTTATGACCTTGGGGCCAGCTCACCCACCTTCCTCCAGCAGAGAGGGGTATGAGGAACATTTTCTTCTTGTCCATGCCATCCCACAGCAGATGAAGAACAGGGCCAGCTTTCACTCAGGCCCTCAGAGTCAGCTTACCTGCACCCCAGCCACCAGGGTCAGCTCCACTGTGCTGCCTAGGTAAGGAGTAGTGCCAGCTTTCCTGGACTCACATCCTTGGGGCCAGGTAGGCACTTGGGTATTTTTCTTCAGGCTACTCCCTCATAATTTTGTTTTTAACAGTAAAGTACAGTTGACTACCTGAAGACAAAAAGGCTACTCCAGGCAGGGAAGCAGGGAAGCTACCTTCAGATCTTCACTTCTTCTTCTGATTCTCCAAATCAGACTCCCCAGTCTCATCTCAAGCTCTGCAACAAAAAACCCACCCTAGACTGTCTTTCACTGATCCTTCTCCCATCTCCAGTGGATCAGAGATTTCTTCTGCTACAAACTTCCTCCCCCCATAACCATTGTTTTGTCCCAGACCTTAACACCAACAGGAACACCCTGGGAATCCACATGCTACTAGGACCAGGAAAATAGGTTAGTTGTGCATCTTTACCACTCCCTTCATTCCTGTAAGTCTACCCCCCCCCCCAGATCTGTAGCAGACCTTCTACTGTGGCCTCTTGGCACTCTGTTCCCCCATTCCCAGGTGACTAAGAAGATTATACACCCTGCTTTTCTCCCTCAGTGAAGCTCCTCCACTGCCTCAGGCCATTCCCATTGATAAATACCAGGTCTCAGTGGCCCCCATCCACATTTTATCTTGATCCTCCAGTGCCCACACCTATCAAACCCACAACAGATTTTCCTACCAAGCAACACGTAGCTACCACACTCTCCTAAGAAACAGAGAGGAAACAGAAACCAAGAAATAAAATTGTAGGTATAAGGTTATTGTGTGATTCAAATACTAGATTCTGCACCCTCCACATATGGTTGTAATCTTTGTTCTAAGACTCTCCTGGTCCCTAATTGTACCCTGATATACCAATATAACAACTTAAAGCCAACTGCTGAGCTGGGGAGAGAATGAGGCTGGACTTCCTGCCAGCCAGGGAGGAGAAGTTAGAGAAGGTATTGAATGTTTAAGTAGGGGATTCAGCCATGGGTGATGTCAAGAGGAACCAAGAAAGAGACCTCAGCAAGAAACTACAAAATGCAAATATCTCTGGGATATACACTGGTGGAAGCCAGATTAGCTTAAGGGTTAGGAATAGATTAATAATTGTGCTGGTAAACTTATTGAAATAATATAATAGAGCCTCAATTATTTGTGTGATAGTCAAGGGAGAAACTGAGAAACAAATACTGTTTTGTAAAAATAACATTAACACAAAACAACTACCCAACAAAGCCAAGACCAGATATCAGCACCCAAAATTAAAATCTTCCCAATCCCAAATGCCTAGACACCAGTGTTAAAACACAATCAAACCAGCCAGGACACTAGAGAGCAGCAACATTGTCATAGGAATCCCTGAATATTTGAACACATATATATTTCAATATAGTTGAAACAAAATAAAAGGCATTTATTTATGAATTTGACAGAGGTTCTTAAACAGAAAATGAATGAATCCCTTAAAGAAATCTATGTATACAGTGGAATGAAATGAATAAAGCCATTCAAGACCTGAAAGTGGAAATAGTATCGATAAAGAAAACCCAGACTGAGGTAAATCTAAAAACGAAATATTTATGAATTCAAGCAGAAACCACAGAGGCAAACTTCATCAACAGAATACAAGAGATGGAAGAGGAAAATCTTAGGATTTGAAGGCACTAGAGAAGAAAGAGATACAGCTGTCAAAGAAAATGTTAAATAAAAAAAAATAACCTGGCATAAAAAAAATCCAGAAAATCTGAAACACTAAGAGCAAATCTAAGACTCATAGGAAAACAGGAAAGAGAAGAATCCCAGGTCAAGGTCACAGAGAATATTTTTAACAAAATCACAGAAGAAAATTTTCCTAACAAAAAGAAAGATGTGCCTATCAAAAAACACAAAGGATACAGAGCATGAAATAGACTGGACTAGAAAAGAATGTTTCCTTCTCACATAATAATCAAAACTAAATGTATAGTACAAAGAAAGAATATTAAAAGCTGCAAGGGCAAAAGACCAATAACTTATAAAAATAGACTTATCAGAATTAAACCAACTACTATATCTGTCTGTCTCTTTTATTTTTTTTTCATGTATTGAAAACAGATTCTTTTCTCAGACAATATATCTTGAATACAGTTTCCTTCCATCTACTCCTCCTAGTCACTCTCAACTTCCCTTTTCTTCCGGCTCTACTCCTTTTCTGTCTCACATTATGAAAGAATAGTCTTCAAGGAGATAACAATAAAACTTGACAAAATAAAATAAAATAAAATAAAATAAAATAAAATAAAATAAAATAA